>NW_015151125.1:79714-81216 GCF_000732505.1 Cyprinodon variegatus
ATTAAAACCTTTAGAGAATAAATCACATGGAGTCCAGACCTCCTCAGTTTTCTTTTCTCTCTGTGGGGAAAATGTTAAACATTTTGAATCCAAAATGAAACTCTTGGATTATTTCTCCAATAGATCGATTAGAGCGCCGCCCTTCTGGCTGTATTATGAACACTGGGGTAGATTCCTAAGATAGATAAGACAGCATCCAAAGATATATATTAAAGTACATTTTTATGCATTCAGCTTTTATCCAAAGCGATTTACAAAGTAGACAAAATGTTCCAGTTATCATCAATATGACAATAAGTTCTCTGGAGGAAAATCAGTGGTGACAGCAGAGGGTTTAGGGTAGATGATCTCTAAGAGTTTCCTATAGACAGAAAGAGACGCTTCTGTTCTTGTAGCGTTCTCTAGGTCATTCCACCATCTTGGAACAAACCATGAAAACGTGGCATAGGCGCTGCTAGATGACGGTCCATTGCTGACCGGAGGGAACAAGTTGTGACAGAAGCCTTTGCTGGAGGGTTCAGGTGGACTGGAGCCGTAACCATTAGCGCTCTGCAGGCTAGCATCAGGGACTATATACGGGCAGCCGGGGGTAACCAGTGGGTGACCTGAGACACTTTGGGCTGGTTGAAGACTAGACACACCGCCGCATTTTGGATAATTTGTAACAGTTTTAGCGTTCAAACTGGGAGACCAGTCAGGAGTGTGTAACAATAGTGAAGGCTTCTGTCACAGATGGCGGCATGGCAGCGTGGATGGATGATGAAAGGATAAATAAGGTCATTATATCTATTATCCCTGTTTCTCCTTCCTTCTTAAATAAAACAGATGACTCACGTTGGCCTGAGCAGAACTGATCAGATGGGATTATGTTGCTCATCAGGATGATCTCCAGCGCCACCTTCAGGTCGTCTCGCTCTCGGCTCAGCTGCTCAGTCAGGACCTCTGAGACGCACTTTTTAATAACCAGCTTCTGGTTATCTTCCTTCAGGCGCTCCATTTCCACCTCCTGATCCCCGAGCATCCTCTGGTTGCTCATCATCTCAACACCGACTAAAATGAGAAGAAACAGACATCAGAACCACTGACGTTGTTTTAATCCAGACTAGGTGGAGCTGGCAAATGTACGCGATGGAAGATGTATCAAACACAAAGAATCAGATTGTAACTATGGTAACCCAACAAGTTAACTTGACAAATCAACCATTGCATGCTTAAGGCAATCCCCAGAAGTTGTGGGCGAGGAGGAGGAGTAGCTACAGTCTTCCAGTCTGACTTACTGATTACTCCCAAGGCAGTTAATAATTACAACTCTTTTAATAATTAAAACTCTTACAAATCCAAACTGCAAAGAAAGAAAACCTCTTCTTTTTGTAACTTTGTATCGTCCACCAGGTCCTTACACCAAATCCTTAGATGAGTTTTCAGAGTTCCTTTCTGATTTGGTATTAAATACTGACAGGGTCATCATAGTGGGAGATTTTAACATCCATGCTGACATTGAA
>NW_015151125.1:82579-84157 GCF_000732505.1 Cyprinodon variegatus
AGAGGATGAAGAGAGCACATCCAGTTAGTCACAGTCAGAGAAACAGGACTACACTGGAAAACAGGCCAAGCTCCAACATCTAGAAAGGCAACTGTCAACTATATATAAAGATTATGAAGTTTTAGTTAAAGTTTATTCTCTTTTCTCTTTCCTTAACATAGATGATTGTCATGATGTTACTGTAAATGTTCCATCCATTCATTATCATAATCATTTATTCCCTTTATTCACTAATTGGTCCTGGGGGGACTGGAGCCTATCCCAGTGGCCAATTGTTGAGAGACACCCTGGACAGTCCACCAGTCCATCACAGGGACACATAGAGACACGCAAAGAATGAACAACCCCCCCTCCCCTCACTGCTGAGGCCAGTCTGGAACATCCAGTTAACCTAATATGCAGGTTTATGGACCGCAGGAGGAACCTGGGAAAAAGAACCAGAGAGAACATGCAAAGATCCTGGTTCTCCCGGGACTCAGAACCCAGAACTAGTTTCAGTATCAACATTTACTGGGAACTTCGATATATAACTGCTGTTTTATAATCCACATGGGCCATTTCATTAATAACGGCTGGTATTCCTTAATCATTCATCTAAAACATCTTTTCATTGTTTATTGATTCTGATTAGAAAGATTTATTAATAATATTAATTAATTCTTATTGCCACGTTGCCAGACAGGACACTTAAAAGGAAAAAAATCAAATAAGCAACAGTTCTGTGTCAGTCAGTGGAAATCTCCACCGTTACATCAATCTGGGATGAAAACAGGAGGAAACTCACGCCAGGCGAGGATGGCGATGCTGACCAGCAGCAGGGCGGAGATCATCCCCATGGCAACCAGTAACAGGTAGAAGCAGTAACTGCTTTTAGGCTTCTTTTGAGCTGAGAGGAGAAAACATCAACAGTTAGAGGAGAAATGGTTTCAGATTGTCTCTGATCCTTTGCTTCCATGTGGAGCTTTGCTCAATAACATTCAGCATATTTTCAGTCTGTCTGCCTCAAACATCAGAGGCTGAGGCTCCGCCGCACTGAGCCGCCGCTCATGGATCCAGCCCAGGATTTCTGAGCGCTGGGGGGGGGGGGCTGACCAACGTAAGAAGCTGAATCAGTCACAGCTTGGATTGACTTAAAAATCAGGTTTGGGTTTAAATGGTCAAACATTTAAAGTCCACCTGGAACAGGGCCGGTTCCAGGAATCTGGGGCCTGAAGGGTTACGTCCCCCGAGGCGTATTCCCATACCGCTGATGATCACTGATCACTATCTGCTCACCAATTTTCCCTCTAATTTAAGCTAATGAGACGTTAAACCTTTCAGACGTAACTTTTTATTCACAGATTCACTTTTAGGAAAAGCTCTGAAACTCAGATTCAGCATAAATTGATTAAATTCTTTAACTTCACTGATTTTAGTGTTTTTACTAGAATTATATAATAGTTTAGTCATTTCATGATTAATATCCATAATAAAAAAAATCTATCATTAATGCCTAATCAGTCGCTCTGGATAATTTATTTCTATAGCACCGATTCACAGCACATGTTGAAGGAACAGTTCTCCAGATCATCTGGGTCA
>NW_015151125.1:84687-86772 GCF_000732505.1 Cyprinodon variegatus
TAAAGTTTCCAGGATCTCCTACCTGCATCCAGCTCCTGTGAGTTTTCATATATCGCCTCATCGCTGCTGTTTACGACCATAACTGGAGAAGAACCTGCTGCTGCTGATGGTTTGGATCCCAGAGAAGATTCAGAGAAGAACGTCTTGTTTTCCTCTGAAGGTTCAGACGACTTCACTGCAAGACAGCTGGAAAAAAACAGGAACCATAAGATGATTATATTAAATTTGTTTATTTCAAATGAAGCTGCTGCTTTACATGAATCCAAATATAAACAACTGGAACTTCATTGTGTTTAGTGTCAGGATAAGGCCTGATGTCTCACTGATAATGGTGAGCTGTTCACCAGAGGAATCATCACTTTCACAGGAAACCGGCCTAAAATATTCATTTATAAATATGTTTACGTTTGTGTGTTCAGCCATGTTTTTGTTCCCTTGTGGGGACGATTTCACAGGAATATGCTACATTTTGGGAACATTTTTAATAACAGTCAGACAGTAGAAATGAATGGAAGTCAATGGGGGTGAAAACATGGACGCCACCACCTGCAGTCAGAATGAGCGACGCTGAGGAAGGAAGCGGCAGAGAGAGACAGAGAATAAACGCTGATTCCACTGATTATCAGGAAATCAATTTAACTTTTTTAATTGTTGTTTTTATTAGAGAAACTTCCTGAATGAAGCTGATTACTGGGGGAGAGACGGCCTACTGGTTAGAGCAGCGCTCTGCGCCCTGAGAAGGCTGCAAATACCCGGGTCCATCCCCACAGACTGCCACTCTGGGTCCCTGAGCAAGACCCTTAACTCCACCCTGCTCCCCGGGTGCCGCACCATGGCAGCCCACTGCTCCCCAAGGGGAGGGGTTAAATACAGAGGTAAATTTCTCCACTGTGAGATCAATAAAGTTTCATTTACATAAAGTTGCTCCATAGAAACAGGAGACTTTACTGTAAAGTCAGGATGTTTTTCTCTGGTTGATCTTCAATGTTTCTCTAGAATTTAACACAGAGCTCGTCTGCATGGAGTCACTATAGGAACTAGGAACAGATTTAGAACCTGTTCACATTTACATGGCTGGTAAACAAATGATGCTGCTGGAGCTTTTCACACAATCATTTCCATCTAGAGCCTCTGATTCAGTTACAGCAAACAGACGGAGCCGTAAAAGCAGAATATCGGTGTTTCCCTGAATCTATCAGCAACATCTGAACCTGATTGGTTTTGCAGAACGTTGGTGTTTTTAATCCAGGTTTGGGGGTTAAAAACACCAACGGTCCCTAAAAGCTGAAGGTTGTTTTGTTTTTTTTGCATTCTGTATTTACCTTTTATGACAAAAGAAAACAACAACCAGAAAGACAAACTATAAAATTGTAAAAACAAACAGGAGCTGTTTAAAAACAAATGTTTTAATGGATTAGAATGAGAGAAGCTAGTTTCTGTCCTATGCATGTTTCTAAAGCCAGGATGCTAATAAAGACAAGCTAACTAGCGCCTGCTGTGGTAGGGTGACCAGATGTGGGTTTGTGAAGGAGGACCCGGTGACGGTACGCTTCCACCCGCCTGCCTTACCTCACCTCAGCGCCGCGGCTCCGTTCTGATGCGCTGTCCTCAAACAGAATCCTGGACGATTCTGAAATTCCCCCCAAATTTTTTTTAGGTATGAAAAGTAGGACATGTCTGGAAAAAAGAGGACGTCTGGTCGCCCTATGCAGTGGATGCAAACAGACAACCTCATCATGGACGTCTGATGGCGGTCAGAGGGCCTGATGGCGCCGGCGTTCGGCAGCCTGGCTTCTGCCAGTGAGCCCCGGGGCAGCTGTGGCTGTAATGTAGCTCACCACCATCAGTGCGACAGTGAACGGGTGAATGACGTGTAAAGCGCTTTGGTCAAGTTCTCTGACACAGAAAATCACTTTAGAAGTTCGGGTCATTTAACATTTACTGTAAAGCTCAGAACAGAAGGATCCAGAATTAAAAGAGGAAAACCGGTTAGATTTCTCAAAGCGTTTATTAAAAACTGAATCGGAGCTCGTCTGCCTGGCTGTGTGTTTCCTGGACGGGGCCGCCTGTGGAGCTGGTTGACAG
>NW_015151125.1:86799-89456 GCF_000732505.1 Cyprinodon variegatus
TGACCTGAGATGACATGATGTGAATTGGAGCTATAGAAATAAACTGAATAGAATTAAATCAGAGGGAGCGGAACCTCTGTGGATGGAGACAGCAGGTTAGTGACCACATCTTCATGGAACGAACATGTGAGTCACTAACCTGGTCTTATAGTTCAGTCCGAGCCCAGAGGGTGAGGATGGTTCCATTTGGCGGCTGCCAACGCAGTGCGGGGATCCCAACGCAGAGAGACCCGGTCGCTGATGCATCGATGGTCGGAGGACAGGCAGGAGAAAGCCAAAATCTGGGACATAGTCAGGTATCAGAACCAGGTCAGAGATCCGCTGAGGTGCCGAGGGAGAACCCAGGACAGAGTCGACAAGAGGAGGCTCTGATCCCGCCCACTGGAAAGGCTATGGAGGTCACCTGGGGGGTTAAAGGTCGTTAGGGGGTCTGATGGGTCGGTAACTCCCTCGTCAGAGTGGGTTTAGTCACATGCCTCATTGAGGTGTGAGTCAGGTGAGGGCAGGTAGGAGGTGGATCTTCTGGGTATTGGTCCTAAAAGGTCTTTGGAAGTAGGTGAAAAGTTCAGTCTAAGACTTTTTGTTAAGCTTGACCTTAATCTGGAGGACTGAGAATCTTCACAGGAATGACATCAATCAGGTGTTTCTGAAAAGTTCGGTCAGATTTCTGGTTTATTGGTGAATTGTTCCTGAGCGAGGAGCTCCAACGTTGTTTGTTTTTTAGTGTTTTGAAAACCATCATTCACAATCAATAGTTCAATTTACTAAATCATGTTAAGTAGATTTTATATTTTTTTTCCATAGTCCTGTTATTTTCATTATTGTTGCGAATTTAGCCATTTCTGTGTCTAAGCACAGCTATATATATATATATATAGCCAAATACCACCATGGCTAAACCCGATCTCCATGAAACCACCACGGCTAAACCCGATCTCCACACCCTGGAGGCCTCATCCAATCAGATCCACCACTCTGTGTTTTATTCATTTATGAACTTTATTAATTATAATAATTATTAATGGGTTCGGTGTTTAAGCTCATGGATGCAAATAAATTGTTTGGTTTAACAAAATCTGACTGCGATATGCAAAGAGAAAATGCAAAGCAGTTCTTTTTCTTTCCTTTCCTTAAATGATGTGAACTCTGAATAATTTCCCACATACTGTTGGTATTTAAAAGCACTTTAGCTTTTCTTTCAACAGTTTCAGTGTTAAAGTTGTAACTGATGCAAAGGTGCGCCCTCATCGTACCGTTAACCTTTACATCCGTCTGCATCAGTTGGAACCCAGAGTTCAGCAGATTAGGAGGAGAAACAGTCAGTTTGGAAACATCCACATTAAACATGTTTCTGGAAAATCTGAAACACGACCAAACTTCCACAGTTAAAATCCTGATGCTTGTAATTTGATGCATTCAAGGCATCAAACCTGGGAAAACATGTTTCCGCCTGCAGACGCGGCGTGCCTGCAGTCATGACTTCTGATGCAGTAAAGCAGCTAACTTCATTACAGGATCGCATATTTATTTAACGTCTAGTCAGGTCGGGTTACAACAAGCTGGCTCTAGCTTCTACCACTTCTAATAAAAGTTTAAATTGAAGCTGATTAAAACAAATGACCAACAACAGAAACGCAAACATTAGAACATTAGTTTAGTATCTTGTGAGGAGCTCAACCAATCAGCTGGAAGCTTCTTTATTACGTAACGCTGGAATTCACCAACATTAACTCTGCAGATTTTACGGATAGCTCCTTTTTATTTTGTGTTTTAATCTTTGTAGCCAAAATGTACGACTGTTGCAGTCAGAGTGGCGTCCATCTTTACTGGTCATCAGACGGATGCAGGTTTTCCTTCTCTGCCACGATGACTGGTTTCCAGGTTTGCTGACATCCTGCAGGTCAGAAGCCAAAATAAATGATTATATCATCATTTATTTGCTAATAATGATAATAGAGTGAACATGATCACAGTAACTTGATTCACTCGACTCGTAACACCCCCCCCCCCATCTCTGGTCAGTACAGACACACCTGACTCCTGCTAACTGGCATCTATCAACTGATCTTAATACAAGAAATATATCATACAATTATGACACTGAAAGACAATAAGGCCTGTGGGATGGATAACATTTCCACTGAGCATTTGAAAAATGCAAGTAAAAAACTCTGTGCATTACTCTCTATGTGTTTCACTGGCTGTCTAGTACATGGTTTGCTACCTAAATCAATGTTATCTGTCATTCTGGTACCCACTATTAAAGACAAAGCGGGTAAGATTAGCTCCTTGGAGAATTACCGACCCATAGCTTTAGCTAGTAGTTTGTCGAAAGTTTTTGAAAGAGTCCTTCTAAATAGGCTGGAAGAGTTTCTTTTGACCTCTGATAATCAATTCGGTTTTAAACCCAAACATGGCACAGACATGTGTATTTTTGTGCTACAGGAGATTTTAGATTTGTATAATTTGCACAACACCACAGTATTTATGTGTTTTATTGATGCTTCTAAAGCATTTGATCGCGTGAATCATCAAAAATTGTTCTGTAAGTTAGAAAGCAGAGGTGTACCCAAATATCTAATTAGAATAATGGTCTATTGGTATGGTCATCAACTAATGTATGTCAAATGGGGTAACTCATTGTCTGACTCGTTTAA
>NW_015151125.1:89805-106126 GCF_000732505.1 Cyprinodon variegatus
AATTATTTGACTCCTTAAATTTTAGTATATCGAAGTAAAAAAAATCATTGTTATATGTCCGTGTCATACAATAATATAATAGCAATTTTAGTAAACCCTGTTTTTAGTACAGTGAGATTTTTCTCAAGATTGTGGAAACATTGGCGTCATCACTTATTTGTGGCTCAGTGACTGTCATGCTTCTTTTTGTTTTCTTTTTCTTTTGTTTTCTTTTGTTTTTACTATGGACCTCTTTTGTGTCTGAAATAAAGATTGATTGATTGATTGATTGAATATGTTTTTTTGTTTTTTTCAGCATGCCTGTCCTGATCCATACTCCTCACTGCTAGGTGGCGGTAATGCACCGAATAGTTGTTTACCAACCGCCATTTAAATTAAGAAGAAGCGTCGTTTTCCAGACACCATCACAGGCAGCAGTTGTTCGTGGCCTAAACCAAGAAATACATACGAAAAAGGTATTTATAGCAGTTATTTTTCTGAATAAAATATTATCAAAACGTGCATTGAGTCGGCACACCATTGCAGTCGATAAATATCGATGAGAAGGTGATCTGATGTTAGCATTTCTATGACGCTATTGTTAAGTAGCTAACATCCAATGCTAACTTGCTCAGGGAATTAATACACGGGATATCCATTTTACAAGAACAAACGAGGGCACATATGAGATAAATATTATAAAGCATAGTATTGCGAGTTTGGTCTCGTAAATAATGTATTCGTTGCTCTCTGAAGTAGTTGGCCATTTCATTTATAACCGTAAAAACCGGAGTTGGCGCTGAGGCAGACCTGAGCTAGCCTGCTAGCTTACGGCGGATGTTTCATTAGCAAAGTAAAACGCGAGATATTCTTTGGACGTATAACACAATAAGCCACATTTACACTCATTTATATAGATCTATGGCTTCTGCATGATTATGTAGGCCTAATGTAAACGTTTGTTGAATTTTTCACTGGAAAAAAAACATCCGAGATTTTACGGAAATAGTTTGGATTTAAACGTTATCAACGCCAGATTGTATTCATTTTATTTAACGTTTTGTGATTCAATTATGCAGTGTGCCGAGTATTTGTCATATATACCTTTTCTTTGTGAAAAGGCATATATGACAAAAAGGCCGGGTTTCAGGTTGGAATTAATGTGTTTACGGTAATCTGGATTATGCCAGATTCCCATTTATAAAGTACCGTAAAACCTGTTGTGGTCGAACGAATTAACACATTATGTTATCTTTAAGAATTGTAACATTGTCTAAACCTTCTATGGGTGTAAGTATTTTCGTTTAAACTGCAACTTTCACCTCTTTTGTAAGATTCAACTATGTATCGGCATCATTCTCAGCATTAAAAACTTGGTAAAGGGTAAACTTAATGGTGGAACCTAAAATTGCTTTTACATACATGTTCTTTTCTGTGTCAGTTTTCACTCATTTGTAGAGTTATTATGGACAATAAAGAACGTTTGAAGTTACTCTTCTCTTTTATCCTGGATCTAGATATTTGGATCTTCATACTAGAGGATAACTGAATCCAACTGGGTTCAAATTAAGGTATGCAAGGGACTTACCCTAAAAACCCTAAACCAAAACATATTTTGACTTGTTACTTTTGTTTTCCCCATTTGATGTCAGAATTGTTTTACAAATTGACTATAGATATCTTTCAAAGCTTCTTCCTTATGGAATCTGAGAAAAAAGCCTTCACCTACGAATCTCATCGTCCGAATTTTGAATATTTCAGTCGACCTTCGCCCTTTCATTCCATTTTACGAACACCGTTTTTCCTCTGCAGCTGTCTTATAATTTGTTGAGAAGAGGATGTTTTCATCACGGATTTCATGTCATTTTTTGCAAAACCCAGTCGCTGTATCATTGCAGTAAAACGCTGAAAGTTTTAAAAAGCCCAATCTATATTTCTAGAAACTGCAACAGCTTAATTTGACCTCTATGCAAAACATCACATTACAAAAATTACAAAAAAATACATTACAAAAAACATCACTCAAAAATAGAAGGGGAAAATTAACAGTAATAGAGATAATGCGTATTAACAATCTCATAAAGGCAGCAATATCTCTTTATAGTTAAGTATTACGCTGTTATACATTTGGTCAATTAGTATCTGAGTTCAGCTTTACTATAACTTCTCTTTCTGCACGTCTGAACCTATAGGTAAATCAGAAATGAACAGCTTAAGTTTAGAGTATTCTTAAAAATTTTTGGCATCCCACCATGAACATCTGTTTTGTATGAATTATTCCCCATAAATAATTTTTTTGTGCTATAACTATAGAATTTTTTATATCAAGGTCCTATAAAAGGAAAGTCAATTGTTGCTTCTGAAGAACATAAACTTAAGGAAAATTCATTTCGAAATCTGTCTCTCCAGCGATTTGTTTGAAGGCCTGCATTGTACGACCCGCATTTGTTTGTCGCGTCCGCCAAATTTTCATTTCAGTTAGAAGCAAAATGGAGATTTAAGAAAACCGCCATGAATTTCTTGCAAGCAATGTTTTAAAATTTCTTCCAAACCAAAAATCCTTTCAGTCCGCATTTGAATTTGATTTGCATGATCTGTTGTGAATTTGATCTACATCTGCAACCCCTTTTTTTTTTTTTCTTAAGGAACTTGATCTCTTTTCTTACTCACTGACATGTTTCAGGTTTGAAGACACTTTAAAGACAATTATTTCCAAACAAAGTCGTCCCGTTCAACCATTTGAGGTGCACGAAGAAAAAAAAAAAACACATCAAGATCTAGCCATGTCTCGCAGAAGAAGCCGCAGCTCATCACCGGTGCGATTTTCACGCACCTGCAACAGTAAAGATCCCAAGGATTTGAAGAGAAGAATTTTTGTTGGGAATTTGCCAACATCTGACATGACAAACAAGGATTTGGAAGAGCTTTTCGCTCCATATGGGAAGATAGTCGGTTAGTAAACCTACATGCGTTACTCGACAATTTTTACATGTGACGGTTGATATCAGAAAAGCTGTCTCAGAATTTTACAGCCTTTGGCTGTTGTTTAAGTATCTCACACTATCATAAACATTATTTTCTGTTTCTACTAAAAGTTTTAAAATTTGACCTGGATAGCCGATTTTGTGCCACTTAAAATATTCCTTTTCCAGGCGTGTCCTTGTTACGAGGTTATGGATTTGTTCAATTTGAGCGCCTTGAGGATGCTGAATCTGCGAGAACAGCTCAAAAAGGCCGAATTTATAAAGGGTACAAACTAGGTAAGCTTTAACCGCACAGAGTTTGAATTAATGATCGAGCCGTCCATATTTTTCTTATATTGAATCGCAAAATTATCATTTGACATAAGATCATCTTATTATTTCAAATGATGCCAAAATATTTAATCAACAAAATTTTGTGAAACTCTCCTGTTAAAAATGTCAAAACAGATGCAATTATTTGGAAGATTTTAGACGAAAATGCAGCATTTTCTTTATTTATTCCTTTAAAATCCTTTTATTAACAGGTGCCAAAACCCAATCAGCCTGGCTTAACTTTGAACATTAAATGAATTTTGTTTTTTTTACCGACTACAGACACAGCCTGATTTTATTTAAACACCTTAACACTGGGTCTCGGCTACAGCCGTTTGGCTCTTTCACTATTGCGTGTTCATGAATTAACATCATTTCCAATTTGACTAAAAGTGTAAACCCAGCAGGGTTTGGGTGGCAGCTATAAAGCTGGCAAGTTTTTATTGTATTTTTGTAAGGTCATAGATTTCTAAAATTGGATTTGAATTTAAATTTCTTCTCTGCAAAGCAATTTTATTTATTTAGTTTTTTTTAAAGCCTGCACTTTTATTTTGAATTCTTTTCAACTTGCATCTAAATTCGCTTGAGGAAACAGCGGAGGTGGGGGTCTGATTTACAAATTTGCCGTCTCGGTTTGCTTCGTTGTGAGACTTCACCCAATTTGCATTTTCCAATTTGGATCCTGGCTCTTGAGTTTTCATTTGGACCGGAAAGGGGATGATGCGACCACTCATTTTGCGTGAACAGCATTTAGCTGCTCTACATGTCAATGTTGTGTTCAACGTTTTGGATTCATTTATTTTCAGATGTAAATATGGCAGTGGAGCGACGACAAGCTAAACCTCATTCCGAGCAGAGCCCTCCTCGAAGGTAAAGTAACGTGAAACGATTGAAGAACTTCCACCGCCTCTCCACTGTCGGTAAAAAAAAAATAAATAAAAAAAAGCGCATTTAACCTTTTCATCACCTGCAATTTCTCCCAAGGGTTGAGTTCCTCATGGTGGAAGCTACATCACATTTGGATAAGTTTGAAATGGTTTAAATGATTGAAATTAAAAAGTAAAAAATGTCCTGATGTGTTGAAATAAAGAAGAGCGGCACATTTGGTGCAATTTGAAGAAGTGTGTTTGTCTCCAATATTCTTGTATTGCTTTTCAGTAGCAGCATCGTTTTCGTGTGATTTCTACCCGAGTTTATCGTTTTGCTCTTTGAGTAGGTGTTTGTCCTAAGTTTATGTCCCACATGAGCAAGTAGAAATTGCGCTGCTAGAAACTTTATAACTTGTGATACTCGCTTTAAGATTTTAGGGTTTCAAGGAACCCAAAAGAGTTTCTTTGTAAACTCTTCTTAAGGAATAACAACTTTGACATTTCCTTTAAACTGAATAAAGTTTGTCTTGTTGGTCTTTAGAGAACCTGACAAAATATGTACCTTTGTGCGTGCAATAAAAACCTATCTGAAGTAATATTATTACAAATGTTTAACTTTGCGATGGCAAATTTTAAAGCTTTTCTCAAAAATCTTGTTAGATTTATGATTGAGGTTAAAAACTTTCCAAGACTTGTTGAAAAGGTACAAACTTCGTTTATCTGAACGGTATGGTTGTGGTCGTTATTTGTCATGTCTTACAAGAAGAATCTGGATTAATAGAAGAAAAATGTGTTACTGAAATTCATGATTTCTCCCAATTTATGTTAAAGAAAAAAAAAAACTGCCATCTTTTAACTATCCCTTATACACGAGGGCGCCATAGACACGGGCTGCAATAAGAGTCTCAACTCATAACAGTGTGTAAAAATGCCACATTTTAATGACATTGATAAAAACATGAAGTAATTCACTGTTTTAAAATAAATCCTATTGCTTCAAAGTGTCCCCTTTGTTTTGAAATTTGCCTTACCTCAAAAGTGATGCGTGCTGGTCTTTTTTAAAAATTTTTATTATCTCTACATGATATTTGCAACTTAAAGTGTCTCACAAGTTACCCTTTCTGTAAGCGGAAAAGCTCGGGGCCTTCTGATCAACTGTCTGGCAGCAATTTATTATTTTACACAGGCACCCTAACAGATTTTATGCTGATGGAATCCTATGATGGAAGAATTGTTGGTCTTAAAATCTTAATTTGACCTTTGTGACGGTACTCGGGCCGCGCTTGAATCATAAAAACTGGACTTGCTTCCTCATAAGAAACGATCCTCTTGGATTGGATCGTATTTCTGTAAAAGGTGAGCTGTGTTGAAATTCCACTTCGGCTCCGCATCGGAGGAACTGTGTGGAAATCATGGATTTTATATGTTACTCAAAATATGTTGGGGATGAGCCATTATTGCTCTGACAGTATTGTTTGGTGGGGAAAAAGGTGACGAAAATCTACTAAATTTATGCATCTTGTTTAGATAAAATAAATCACAAATCTGTTGCCGGTAATATTTTCTATTTTATGTTACTCTAAATGAAACAACTTATGAACTTGAAATTCAAACAGTTTTTTTTTTCTCCAAATGTTAAAACTTTGACATGAAATGAACAAATGTTTAAAATTTAAAAATCTCCATTTACGGTAACTTGGTTTTTCCTAGCATTAATTCATAACTTTTTCTTTAGGCTCCAATTTGACAAAGATGGCAGGCCTCGATCGCGTTCACCTGTCTATGGGCGCGACTCAAGGGAGCCTCGGGACCTTCGTGATGGGAGGGACTCTGCCAGGGAGCCCAGGCCAGGCAGCCTCTCTCGCGACCCTGAATATCGGATCCGCTCCCATAGCAGAGACAAAGACGGCAGGGCTGATTCCAGGGATCCTGCTTTTAGGTGACTTTTCGACTGTTAGATACAAGCTGACAATTATATCGAGCATTTTTTTAAACGTGTTTTTTCATTGCAGCAGAGATGATTATGACCGATACTACCGCAGTAGCAGTGCTGCAGAAGAATATTACAGAAGAAAGGAAGAATCCTTTAGGGACCCTTATTTGGACCCCTGGAATGGACGTCGTGAGGCTGTAGGTTAGTAAACTTATTAGTACATCTATTGCCATTATGTTTCTGTAGCTTGTTCTGGGTTTTTAGTCTTTGTATTTTGGCTGCCTTCACTTAAAGCATTAATTAATATTAAATTACCATCTTCTTTTTTTAATAGTAACCAATCATTAAGTGGAAAACTGTCCTGACAAGGACCATTTAAAATGCAAAGGTTCTGTCATACATATATTCTCCCACAGGAGAATATATGTATTGTCTTCAGGACAAAAACTATTAGTTTTAGTCATATTTTAGTCATTACAATATTTGATAGTTTTAGTCGACTAAACCTCAAAAAGGTTTTAGTCTAGTTAGTTTTAGATGGTTTTATGTTGCATAAAAAAAAAAAAACAGCTTTACAATTTCTAATAACTATCACATTTTTTACCAGGCTGAGAGCTCTTTCCTAGATACTACAATTGTTGGATATATAATGCTGCCATGCAGTTTATCATTGCTGTTGGGCAGAAAACTTATTATTTATGAATTAATGTCCTACTTTATAAAAAAAAAAGTGTCTCATTAAAAACTGTGAAAATAGCAGATCTCGTTCAGCACATCATATTGGTTAATATTGCAGACAGACAAGCACACAAAATGTACAATAAAGGAATGGTTTTAGACATACAAAGCAGGTGATTCAAATACTTATTGGCAGCTGTATCATACAAATAAATAGTTTAAAAAAAATGTCTTATTTTGTGATTTGTGGATTTTTTTTTCTCATGGTTACGGAAGAGGATAAGGGCCACTAAAAAAATACATTTTTTTAAACTGATTTTTAAGTATTTCAATTTAATATGGGAATAAATTTGGAATTCTTACTTTTTGCTAAGAATTAGGGGAGTTTTTACATGTCTGAGGGGTCCCAGGTGATGGTATTTCATTAATAAAAGAGCAGAAGGTGATTAAAACATGAGAGCTAGCTTAGTCTGTAAAACAGACATGGCTACGACTTGATGCCAAGATGTTTGTTAGCTGTAAGCATTTAGTCAGAATTCTTAGAAAAAGTCAGAAAACGGTTCAAATAGTTATTTTCCTCACCATGAGAGTGGCAGCATGATTTATAGCTTATATAGCCCCCATAAAAAGCTGTATATGGGTTTAATTTTCTAAAATGCTTGACCTGTAGCTTAAAGCTTTACATTTTAAATACTTCCCATCATCCCACCCTCTGCCTAACAGTAGATGATCGCATTCGGCCAGAGGAGCGACGACGTAATGAGCTGTATCGACATTACTTCGAAGAACTCCAACGGCGCTACGATGCAGACCGCCCTGTCGACTGCTCTGTGATTGTTGTAAACAAGGCTCAGAAGCAAGTTCTCTCCCCGTTCTTTGCAACATTAAATAGTTCTCTATTAATGTTTACCCTCATGTTGGATGTTTTCATTTGCTCCCACATTTTCTTCATGCGTTTCTTTTTCATGTGAAATTACAGTAGGGAGTATGCAGAGACGGTGGGACGGAAAATCCGTGATCTGGGAATGGTTGTGGATCTAATCTTCCTGAACACAGAGGTTTCTCTCACCCAGGCTCTAGAGGACGTAGGCCAAGCCAGAACTCCCTTCGCCATCATCATTACTCAGCAGCATCAGATGCACCGATCTTGCACTGTGAACATCCTGTTTGGTACACCTCAAGGTAACTCCATTCAGCAGTGCAATCCTTTTGGTTGAATCAGCCCAAAAAAGGTGTTTTCAATGTCTAATTCCTGCCTTTCTGTCTTGCATGTTTCTATAGAACATCGGAACATGCCAATGCAAGATGCTATGGTACTGGTCGCCCACAACTACGACACCTACAAAGTGGAGAACCGTGACAAAGAACGAGAGGAAATTGCGAGAAAGGCTGCCAAGATGGCGGATGATGTGTTACTGCGGGAACCTGACAGAGAGGGCCATCCCATTTCAGTGCTCACTTCCATCACACTGCTTTCTGAAAACAGGTATCGGCTTTGATATGATTCAGCTGGCAGCGAAGGATAAGAGGCTCTGACATGATGAAGTTCTTTAAGAGGCTTCTAAGAATGTGACGTATCAGTAACCTTTCGATTATGTTCCATGTAGATTTTTAACCCCAGAGGAGTTGGACACGCTCATTGTCTACCTGAAGGATAAGAGAGCCCGTCTTGTAAGAACTCCAAAAGATCCTCTTACAGGTAACTCTCTACAGGGCTAGTTATGATGGAATTTCTATAGATTTATGCTTCATTTTCATGCTAAAAACTACTTAAAGGCTATTTATAACACAAAATCTTAATTGTCAACCAGCAGCTCATCCATCTTCTGCAGTGTCGCATCATGATGTTCTACCACCAGCTGCAGGATCTGCTTCATCTTCACTCCCCACTTCCCAGCCAAGCCACCTGGCGGCCGGTCCCAGCGCCTCGTCAAACCCGAGTCATCAGCAGGAGCTGCAGGCTAAAATCCTTAGCCTGTTTAACAGCACCTCCAACCCCATGTCAGGACCCTCTGGCATTTCTCAGAGTGTCTCTCAGTCACATTCTTATGGCTCTCTTGGCCCTTCCCCAAATCCATCCCGTCCACCAATGCCTTCAGGGGGATCCCAGGGTTACGGTATCCCACTGGGGCGCTTACCCCCTGCCAGTGCTGCTCAGAGACCCCCTGCATCCACCTCTGGTATCAATTTTGACAACCCCAGTGTCCAGAAAGCTTTGGACACTCTGATTCAGAGTGGACCGTCTCTGAAAACCCTGGTGGGGCCTAGTTCTGCTCAGCAGCCCCCTCCACGACCAGCTCCTAGCATGAGCCAAGGCCCCCCCATGTCCATGTATCCTCGTCATTATTGAGAAGCAGTACGAGTTAAATGATCGGTTAGAGGCTAATATACTGCAACCATTTCTGTGATAGATTCTCTTGTGATGTGTTGGTAATCCCAGAGGATGTTTTGTAAAGGTTTTATATTCGTCCTTGATTTTGTGTTGTTAAATTTGGATGCTTACGTTAGATCAAATACTCTTCAGTTTGCCTGAAATATTTTACTGAAACTTTTACTGCGTGTGGTTGAAAAACAAGTTATAAAAATATGTTTCTGTTTGTGGTTGAGATGGTTTTCTGCCCTGACCTGAGGATATTTTATAGCTTTGGATTGTGCTGATTAATGTGTACTTTTGTTTTCAGTGTCAAAACAACAAGATTAAAAACTTGAGGCACATTCTGTAGTAAAATGATATCTGTTTATTGCATTTTGTGCTGACAAATCTATAAAATGGAACAGGTATTGCCAGAAGCTAGAGAGATAAGCATTGGAAATATGGATAAAACTGCTTTTTCTTTTTTCATGTACTAGGAGTCACAATAGAGAATACATTTTTTTTGTAGTTTAGAATATTTAACTTACACTGACACAAAAAATAAACACCTCAACACTAAATCTATCTGATTTTATTTACACATAGTCCCTTCCCACCCATGCCCATAACCACCCCACCCTCAGCAGTTACAAGTGCACGTGTACATACACATACACACCCCCACAGAACCAAAAGGAACACACTACAGCGTTACCGTTAGACTGGGTACAGTGTTAAGGAAAAGTCATGGACAGTTGGAAGTTTTCCATCTGTGAAACAAACACTGATTTGTGTGCCGATTAAATTCATTTACATCCATTTTAATTTCCCAAGCATTCATACAAAACATCCCCTGCAGGCCCAGTGAATTAAAATCAGTCAAGTTTGGATAGTGAAAGGTTTCCTCTGTTGCCAAATCCTTTATTTTTTGGTATTCAAGGAATGATTTTCTGGGATATGCGAGTCATGATATTCTAGTCCAAATCAAGACGACTTGCATAGATAATGGAAACAGGCTGGGCGTTAAGAGGACTGTTCCAATGTTCATGGTTGGATGTCCTCTTGCTCAGGCTCCTGTTCCCATTTCCTGTGACAGTCATAGGAACACTCTCCCGAAAAAGTCAAACGTATCCTTTAAAGATTTGGAGAACATTAGAAAAGTATCTGAACTGCAAGGGAAACAGCAGAAACTGCCTCTCAAGCAGCTTGTATTAAAACAGATCTTGTTTTTGCACATTCATAGCTGAATAACTGTTGCTACACATTATCCAGAGGTCGGTAAACACCTCTTCTCTTGTCTCGATCTAATTCACTGGAAAGCATGTTTTCATACTAGCTGAGGAAAAACTTCAGTGTTTTTTTTATTTTTCAATAACTGACACAACAGAACCCTGTGGATAAATCTATGATTTTAAAAATAGATTATAATACCCATATTGGATACAACAATAGGCCAGTCCTAATGAAAGAGAAAAAATATACTAGAAATAAAGGTTTTTGACTGACACCAACAGAATACTTGTATATCACAAACATCCAATATATTTTCAGCACACTTTGTTCAGGGTAGTTGCATGCATGCACTGAGTAACGCAACATAACTGGATTATGGCTCTGCTTGGACATCAGCTGGAGTTAGTTTTTTTGTTCTTGTCTTACTTGGATTACGTTCAATGAGAGCAGATATTGTTTTTCTTTACTGCATCAGACGTGTTTGTCTGACACCACTGGTGGATGCAACTGTTAGTCGCTTCTCTGTAATGGTCATGGGTTTGTCGCCCTAAAATGACAACTTCCTATTCTGCCTGGTAACAGATGTGTTTCAGAGCCCTTAATATCCATTTAAGAATGGAGACTGGGTAATGATCACCAGCAGGTGTTTTTTTTTTTTTATTCATGCTACAGTTGTGCAGGTGATGGATCTGATCTAAAGCTGTGGATCAGTTGATGGGTAGAGTCATGCTGGGTTTATTTTCAGTCAGCGAAGTCCAAGCAGAGCCAGTACCAGAATTGGAAGCGCAAGTTTTATATTCTTTGATAATTTTTCAGAATTATACTGCAGTCACATTTAAAATACAACGCTGGGGTGGATTTGGTGGCTGTGATGGCGGATAACAAAGGTTTGGGTAGATATGATAAAAGAGGGGGAAGGGGACTCTGGGAGGGTGGATTCAGCTCACAGATTAAGTGACAAGTACAATAAATTATACAGCTGCTTTAAAAAAAAATGAAATCTGAATAAAATGTGTGCATGCGAAAATGTCAGACAAAATGATGGGAATAAATGATGCAGCAGAAGCTGTCAGCCTGTAGTGCACTCTATTGCCACCAGAGGTCCCTCTAATGTCTGCAAAGCTTTTTAATGCTACAGATTTTAAATGGTTCACAAATAGTGAACTGACCTCAGTGTCTCAAACTAATTCAGGGTTGATACCCAAAATACCTGCTGATAAAAGCTGTAATGATAAGTGATGGCTGACACCTCCTGGAAATGATGCAAAGCAAGCAAACAAATAGGAAAGAAAAATGAAAACATTGCTCATGATCTTACAAAACTCAGACTTTCTCCACAGTGATCGAACAGTGTACAAGAAAAGACAACAATAGTATGTTACAGTGTCTCAGATTTAAGTTATATATGTACAAAAGTGAAATGACCCCTTCTAAGGCCCGTCTATTAGCAAACATGATCTCATAATATGTTACGTAAAACTACTTGAGAGAGATTGAAATATAACAAGAAAAGTGAACTCATACTTTTTCATCCGTATGTTTTTTTTTTTTTTGCAAACACTTTTTTTCAAGGCTTAGCCAACCTTTGTTTAAACTGGGTTCTCAAAAATACTGTAACTTTCTAAGAACGTCGGGCCGCCTTCTCTCCAAGTGCTTCACCTTGAACATGTAAGTAATCACCATAGAAAACCACTGAAACAAATATTGCCACATAGTACCATGCAAACAGCAATTATAAAACATTTATAATTCAATAAATAAATTTTCCAGTAAACTTTTCCAATAAACTTCAGATATCTTTTTGAATAAATTTAAAAGGCTCAGATGATGCAGGCGACGCTGTAGACAACCTGAAAATAACTCAAACTCCTGCGAGCCACCCCCTCTTTGTCAGTGACGAGCGTGTTAAAAGAAATCCCTCATGACTTGGCACTCGGTTGTTGAACAATAGAAGCAGAGTGACTTTTTTTCTTTTCATAAATCGCATGTCTAAAGTTTAAAATGTATCAAATACATCAGAAATACCTTTTTTTTTTTTTTAAACATCAAAACTCCAGTTTTGTTTAAATGCACAGAAATCTATTTTCACCTTAAGTTGCATCACTTATTTGAGGGCTAAAATATAATAATCATAAACAGTACTGAAAAGGGGAGGAAAAATAGGTGGGTGGTTTCCTCTCGCTTATGTAATATTGCATCGAGATATTCATCATAGTATTTCTATTAAAACAGAACCCTGTCCAGAGGTCACAGGCCAAAAGTATACATGTACAGCCTTGTGTTGTACGATAACCACCAGCAGCACTGATATGTATGTCTATACCCTTTTTCACGTCGTCTTTAGAGTTGTTTCATCTCTATTTACAGTACAAATAAATCTATAGATACTAGCAGCATTCACAACATATGATCAGACATTCAAGCAACACTAAAAACGTTAAATAACATTTTTTTAAATAGTTCTATAATCTAATTTGTTTTGCTCCCCTATACTATATATATATTTATTTATATATATATATTCATATATATATATTTATACTATGTATACATACGAATTTATATTTATACTTCTACTACAAGTGCAAATGACCAAAAATATTTTCTTTTAAGAAACGAAACAGGAATAATAAAAGTAAAGTGACAGAAGTCCTTGGTCAGAGTGAGATGATTCTGGATTGTACGAGACATACGACATCTACATATACAAAATATCATGTGTAAAAAAATAAATAACATGATCACGTGAGTCCAGATTCGCGACTATATTGCACATTCCTGCCAAAATGCACTTTTTCTAATTTTCTCTCGAGTCATTCAGTGGTGGCTAACGTGGCTCAAATCTTCACTAATTTTAGGGATATAAAATCTGACTGGAAGATCTACTGCATAGAGTTCATACTTGTGGACAAAGTGAATTTTAAAGTTACAGAAACCATTGTCCTCCCATTTTTATTTCAATCAGGTCCCATGGAGAACTATCCAATAGATGTCCACCATTTCTAGCTTGAATTGAGTGGATGTTTCTGTTTTGTTTCATTTTCTATGGCTGAACATTCATTCTTTAATCGTCTATAGGGCCACTTTCAAATAGCATCTTGATTATTGTGTTTTCACTTGTTTTTAGCAAACTTTGTTCCGATTTAGTGGAATTAGATATATTTATCTTCACTATCTCGCTGAAAAATACTTTAATTTGGCACATTAATGTATGAAAATTTGGCAAAACGGATGATATATCTCTGACAATCAAAGTGACAAATATTTTCTTTAGATGAAAAAATAACATTTAGTGATTTTTTTTTTTTTAAAGCATCAAAATCTCGCTTGTCGCACAGTGGTGAAGAGTGCAGGTGCTTTCGTTTGCCATAACTTTTACCATAATGATGGGAGCCGATAAATAGATACAATAAAATAAATAAATATATATATATATTTTTTTTAAAACTGCATTTTTCAGCGACCTTTCTAAGTGAAGGAGGCTTTTCTCTCCACTTAGAAGCTTTTCAGTTAGTCACAAAAATACTACACTCATACTAAACGCATCAGAGCTTGTACATTATTTACAGTGGATCACACACGGGGCCGAGAGGTGCTGGAGACAATAACCTCCTCCTCTGGGTGGTGCGGGTGGAGGGGGGGTTTGTAACCATCTCCCCACTTTACTGGCACCCCAGCCTTCTGCTAGGAGACTATTCACAGTTTAATTACGTGTCAATCTCAACAAACTAGCCTTGGATTTAGTTTTTGTTGTTGTTTTTGGCACAAACAGTGGCCTAAGAGATAAAGAGCCACTTAGAAATAAGAAGGAAGAAGTCTGGGAGGGGGAAAAACAGAGTGACTACAGTAACAAAACGAGTGTAAAAACACAATACACAGTGGTTGAGTATGTCATGCCAAAGAGTGAGCAGGTTAAAGATAAGACTGTAGAGTAGACCCACTTTTCAGTCTCTTGGGTTAAGGTGAGTTTCACAGTTCATCCTTCCCAGCCGTACTCTCCTTTGTCCTCCAGCCGGCGGTCCTCACTGTGACTGCAGAGTCCATCATGAAAACTCACACCCGAGACAACAGCCTGGGGGGAAAGTACATCCTCCACAAGGGAACTAAAGAGATCTAATCCTACAGTCGGGCCCATTTTGGCCAGATAACGTTTGTGCCGTTCAGAGGCCATGCCTGTCCCACTCTTGTGTTTACAAAAACCAAAAAGAATAGAAAAACACAGAGATTGAAACAATAAGACTTATACATGCAGGGGTTTTCACACTTCAGCGAAGAACCCACACTCACCAACACCTCATCCCGACTGAGTTACGGTGGATTATAACAGGATTTCAACCAGTCGAGAAAGGTTAAATTTTTCTATTGAGTTTGCATTAGGAAGGTTCTGGATTCACTTGTCTGATGTGGATAGGGCAGAGGGAGAGGCGCTGAAGCTGAGCGGGGCTATTTGTTGGTGGTGAGAGCACTACAGCACAGAAACAAACAGAACCTCATAATGAAGCCGTACTGATGAAGAGGTGAGAGTACGGCAGAGATGGGACAGAGGGAGGGGATTATAGAGCAGGGGAGGGGGCTGCTCTTTCAGGAATAGATGGTGATGACCTCACGGCCGCCTCCACGGACCAGAAGGACCCTGTTTAGACCTTCGGTAAGGACCTCAAGGAACTCCATGTCTGTTAGGGCACAGTTAAAGATATAACTAGAGAGAAATGGTCTTTTCCAGAAGTGGCTTTATGTAATTGTATCTTATTCCAAATCTTTTGCGGATTAATGTTTCAACATCTAAATTTTAACATGTACATTTGTTTGAAAACTTGACCTTATTGGCCCAGAGAAACTGTTACAAATCATGCATTCTGTATAAAGAGAAATAGGACGGATTTTTGTCATGGTCTAAAGTACACTAACAAGAGATAAAGGGGCTCCGCTCGATAAGAGTTCTAAAAATGTTCATACTGTAGTCCCAACCCATGTTTAATATGTAACAATGATGACAGTAAAGAATAAAAGTGTTTTATTTAAATTATATTCTCAATTATCAAATGGCTTCCTTTTGTTAATTTATGAATGACTATAACTTACCCAAACAGATCAATTTCAGTAACATTCAGATCTGACTTCTGCCACAGCAGTAGAATAAAGAAATCATTCAAATAGAAGCTGTCTCAACAAACTAGAAGCTCCTGTCTATATTTAAGCTGCCTACTACCAGTCAACAGGCCAGATTAATACTCTGGAGCCGGTGGAGAGAGTGGGCCAGCGTTACCTTAGTGTTTCTGATTTCCTTGTCAGCCTCACAACCACTGAGCCTGCCTGTTCCTGCTCTGATTTATTTTTTTTGTCTGACCTGGCTTCAGACTCATGGATCTCTAAACCTGGCTGTTCCTGTTCTGATCGGTTTGCCTGACCTGTCTTTGGACTATTACTCGTTTTCCGGAGCTGCAGCATCTGGGACACTCAGGGCGGCACCCGCCGCATCTTGTTGGCAGCCCAGCGGCTGGATCCTACCTTGTTCTCTGGGCACGGACTAAACTGTTAATCTAGGTTAGTGACTAACGCATTCATAATCATCCTCCATCAGCTTATCGTGGTCACCTGCCTTAGACACCCTAGCTGCTGCTACTGGAGATCTGTTGATTTATAATAAACACTTTTTTAATAATCCCATCGCCTGTCTTGCCTTGTATACTGGGTCCTCTGTTCTGAGTCGTGATACAAAGTCCTTTCAATATCAGAACCTTTTTTTAAACTTACGCACTAAATCAGTAAATGGGTCATATATTGAAGCTTAAAAGTATGATGCTCTCGCTTCAAATTACTTTAAAACGTACTTATATAGAACAACAGCAACAGGAAAGATAAATTTTAACTCACTACTTTGAGCTCTGTTAACACTCCTCTGGAAGCTGCTGGTGCTGCGGTGCATGCTGGGGGACGGCTGTGAATCTTAAAGACAGACAAGTCTGCTCTGACGCATACT
>NW_015151125.1:106463-110177 GCF_000732505.1 Cyprinodon variegatus
ATGATGCTCTCGCTTCAAATTACTTTAAAACGTACTTATATAGAACAACAGCAACAGGAAAGATAAATTTTAACTCACTACTTTGAGCTCTGTTAACACTCCTCTGGAAGCTGCTGGTGCTGCGGTGCATGCTGGGGGACGGCTGTGAATCTTAAAGACAGACAAGTCTGCTCTGACGCATACTCAGTAAAGAAGGAGGGGCAAAAACAACATCCGGGGACTTTGTCCCTTCTCGGTCTTGTGTTCTTGTGAGTTAGAGCAGTGCTGGGGCTGAGGCTGATGATCTTTCACGAGCATACAAGCACATGAGAACACATAAGTACACATATTGAGAAATGGCCAGTATCTGAAGTTGACTGTTTCCTGCTAGTGTAGCCTAGATGTTCTATTACTGAATAAATCCACCTGAATCTGTGGAGTAAAAGCAAATGGATGTTGGTCGCCCCATATCAATCTGAATGAAAAAAGGTTAATATAGGTTTTCAAGGTTTGTTAAAACACCAGTAATTCTTTTTGATCTAATTATTAAAGTACCCAAATTGGCTCCACTTCTTGTGTAATAATCAGGGACGATGAAATGGTCTCAGGTTTCACTTTAGAGAGCCGTGTTGGAGTCTCCTTTGGTTCTGCCCAATAAAGGATACAGTTCTCGTCACCTGTCCGGTTCTTGGGTGGCCCTGGCATGTTCAGGAGGACTAGTTTGGCCTCTGAAGACTTCTTAAGAATGACTTCATTCAACCGGAGCGCTGTGTGCATACGCCTCAAGTTAGACTGGTTCCTAAGAGGAGACATAGTGTGAGAGGAAACCAAACTGAAAATGAATCATGGGATGCTCAGAGGTGATGACAAATGCACATTCACACTTATTTCCATAACATCCTCATCTTATCGTTTGCCTGACTTGATCAGTATGAGAGGTGGGTTGATGAAATGAGGATCACGAGGACTTCAGTACTTACAGGTTCTCCCACTCTCTGCAGCATCACGAGAAGAGAAATAAAAAAGTTGATTGCACTCAAAAACAAACTCAACAGGTGTCCAAGGAGAACTCTCTGGAAACGCTTTCTAAATAAAACTACATGAAAGGGTTCGCTGACACTAATAGTCGGTTGAGCATTGCAGAGCACTCACGGCTTCATGTTGAAGATGTCTTTGATGTCCTCTTGTGTGGTCCCTCCACGAGGCTTGGCTGCCTCTCCGTCACACTTCTCCGTCCAGGTCCTCTGGATCTGCTCCCCGGGACTCTGTGCCTCCTCCCCAGGCGTCAGTGTGGTGGACGGGGTGGCAGGGCTGGCTGGGGTGGTGTTGTCATGGATGAGCTGGACCTGAGGAGGGGGGGACACAGGGGAAGACTTTGACTATAAGACGGGAGGAAAAAGATGAGGGATGTGGATTTATGTACACGTTAAAATATGGAAATGGAAATGTTGGAATGCAGGTAAAGTTACAGAAAGCAACAGTGTTAGGAAGGATAGAATAGGAAGGAGAAAGAGGATTAAAAAGGTTTGTTTATTGTTATTTAGTTCATTACCTATTTGTTTGAGCATTGCAGGCTCTTTATAAAATAAAAAAAGGCGTCTGGGATAAATATTGGATCAGATTAAAAGAAAACAAAGCATTTCCACTGATGTAATGAACCAAAATGTCAGGTTATTCTTGTTTGCTTAATCATGCTCCTGGCATTAAGTCTATAGTACCTGCAACTTTACATTATGGATAATAAACAAATGCTTTTATCTGTGTTTCCTTTTTACTATTCTATTCATGATGTTGTACAAAGGATTAGTGGTTTTCCCACTTGAGTTTCTGTGACCAGTGACCACACAGGTGAATGTGACTCTAAAACCAAGTCAGACAAGCTCCCTGGTTAAAACAGATCCCACCTCCTCTTCAGGCTTCTCCTCTTTGCTGGTGGCGGGCGGTTCCTCGGTCACGCTCAGCTGGGTGGTCACAGCGGCCGGGTTCTTACGGCGGATGGATCCACGGGACGAGTCAGTGATGCTCTGGATCTGTGAAGAAACAAATTAAAGACAGAAAAGAGGTGTGATAAATGGAGATGCCCTTTTCCTTTGTTTTCATTATTACACTAATGAGGTGCACCACACAACTGCGTTTCATTACATGTATAATATCTAACAGCTTGTTTCTGGATGACCTTATTAGTTGTTTATTGCTGTAGAGACCTTTTGTGGACCGATGCAATCTACTACATTTTTGAATTCATTTAGATCTGCAGGCATTTGGTTATATGAGTCCCCACATGGTAGCGTCTGGATTTATTCTAATTACAGACACTTTGTTTTTAGATGAGCTGTTTTTGGAATCAGCTGGTGAGCATAAAACCTCACATTTGGCTTTAAAATTGGTAAACAGAGGAGTTCATAGTCAATGACTATAAGGTAAATGGGGCCAATCAAAGAATCCCTACTTCACCAGTGCGCCTGACTATCCTAGCTGGTATGAGGTTGGTATCTCCTTGCATTTTACTTTATATTATGCTCAAACATATCAATACTCTTCTCATTTATCGAAACAATCTCGTTGGTTAAAATAAAAAGAAAGCATTTAAACCCCTTTAACCTTTTCAGGGCCCTGTCACACCTTGCCGATATAGTCAGCGTATGCCCGACATCCCAGAATCTCCTAAAATGCTGGCATACGCTGCATGTTCTATGTATTTTTTCAATTTTGGGCGTATACATAGCATATTCCTAACGAGCCCAGAACTTATGTCCAACGACAGCCTAACTTATGCATAATGCCCGGTAGTGAACGCAGGGAGGATCCATCACACTCACCTTCTCGCTCACCCTATGATGGGAATGAAGTCTGGAGGAGAACTGATGGTTTCCTCCTGTGAACCCCCTTTTATAACAAAATGCCCCCAATATGCCATTATATGGTAGCTGTAAGTTAGAATCATCTGCAGTGGTCGTCTGGGACACATCAAAAGCGTTGATATGGGTTGGAGATAAGTTCTTGATAAGTTACACATAAGTTAGGCACAAGTTACCCATACGTTTTATATAAGCTAGACGCTATGGCTTATGAGTAACTTACACTTAATGTATGTCAACAATCACATAACTTAGCTTATGGCTCACGTATGAGCATAGGCTGGCATACGTTGGAAAATTTTTAAAGCAGGCTCTAAACTTTCTCGACGTACTTGCCTTAGGTCGATGTGTACTTCACCATGTCATAACTTTTACAAAATTTACCCATAACTTATCCATTGTATGCCAGCGTATTTTTCAAGATTTTTCGTATGTCAGGCACACGCTGGTCTAAATCGTCAAGGTGTGACAGGAGTTTTACATCCTTTCTCACTTTAAACTAACCTTGCACTGCAAGCTGGATTGTAGCGAGATCTGAGTTTTCAGTCTCAAAGCAAATCCATCTTGAAAGACCCAAGACCCCCGCTAATACATCCTTTTCATAATACCCAGCGAGTTGGACCAATGACATGCCAGCAGTGTTTTTTGGGGTGGGACATGTAGGAATGTTGACAGTCAGAAGGGCCTTGCCGGGGCATAACAAACATGGCTTTGCTGGAGGACTCACCTGTCGATACCTCAATTTATTCAGTTTTAGCTAAAATAGAGAAAATTTCTTGTTTAAAATTGGAGCACAGAGAAGCACCTTGTGCATTTGTAGATGGGAAATGTCACAATTTGCTGTTATAATTGGCTGAAAGCCTGTTATGGAAGGCAG
>NW_015151125.1:110296-112580 GCF_000732505.1 Cyprinodon variegatus
AAAGGTGATTAAAAGTTTTAATAATATTTGAAAAAGATGCTACATTTTTGCATTTAGCTTTTATTATTATCATTATTAGATTTTCTTTTTGCACAGCTGTATTTCAATGCAATATGTCTGCGAGTCCTTCAAGTATTTGTCTCCACCATTGCAGTAGCCTACCTAAAAGGATTTCTATCAGAATCAACCCAATTAAGCTTTGTCACCCATTGTGTTTTGCATGTAAGCTAACTATGCTGCTGTGTATCCAACATGACGTGTGACCTGGGTAGTAAATAGTTAAATTTACTCTCTGCAGACAAAGCAAAACAGCCCCATGACATAAGAGAGGCAACTCAATAGTTGACAGAAGGAACAGTGTATTTTTCTTAAAATGGTTAATTTTTCCATATGTGAGCATAGAGTTGATGTGCCCATGTTGAGTGCGGTAAACACCATGACACTGAGCAGCACAGTAACATGTAGCCCTATATATAAGCCCACTGACTGGTTAAACCATTGTGGAATTGTGGAATTAGAACTGTGATGCTAATTAATGGACATGCCTTGATTTAACATGTCCCTTCAGTCACATTATTTTCAGTCTTTTTTAGTGGTATCATAATTTTTTTAGGCTTTTTTTATGAGTTTATTTATTAACATCATTCTGTTAAAGCATTGTTGAAAAGTTATTTCTGATTTTCCTCTTTTCATCTTAATATAATTTGTATTAATTGTGTTTTTGGTCAGATTCAAGTTATATCTATGACCATTGTTTCCTTGTTTTTCCTTTTTGTTTTTGGATTACCAACAACTTTGTCCCTGGTTTAGTTTCTCCAAATTCTTTTGAAGCAGAAAAGGTGTACCAAGTCTTTACTAGTCCTATATTGACAATCTCTGAAACCTTATTTTCCCAGTAAATGTATATCAGGCGTAATTTTAAAGAGTACATCTGAGACCTGAAGATTTTATTTTCCCACCTCTGTCAAAACATTGTCATGCTGTCAAACACAACATCAGAGCACTTGTTGTTGTGGCTGTTGTCAACTCCCTGATAGAGAGGATAAATATGGTGACCCACTGCTCTGATTTAACACAAGATCTGCTTCTGTCCGGAGGGTGCTGTGTGTCATGTTAATTCAAATCAAGTCAAGCAAAGCCGGGTCGGCTTGTCAAGTCTTGTCAAGTTAATGTGTGCATCTCTGTGGGCTTCTAAAAACAGAACTTTGATAAAACAAACTTGCTTACCTCCCTCTCCCGCTCTGTCTTGGTAAGGTTGATCTGTTTTAGCATCTGTGAACGTTGTTCCATCACAAGAGTCTTCTCGTATGTGTACGCTGAAATATCGCTGTCATGCTAAGGGAAAAATATACATATATTTTCACTCTTACTGAGTTTTATTTATTTTTTGTACATTTTAGAAACAGGTATTGCCCGATGTTTGTAGACATTCTTGGAGAAATGTAGAAGTGAAGAGTTAGGGAGTGGAATCGTGTTGGTTCTTCCTAAAATGTAAATATTTAATGGTATCAGGGAATGTCGAAAACATGCTGTGCAATTAAAATGCATTTGGCCAATAATAAAAAGCATATGTTTTTTTTTCAGGAAAAACAGCTATGTTTACTGAGACAACTGGCCGAGCCTGAAGCATCGCCTGATTATTTTCCTGGCTGAGCGGTTCTGACATTAAAGTGCTTCTGAAGGTTCTTCGATGCATGTAGTTTTACTTCCACATCTTTGCGGTACCAACTTTAAGAAAACTCACCATTTCAACGACTTCTACCATAGCATCAATGCGGAGGTGATACAAGAATGTAGTGAGGTCCTTTTTCATCTGAATGCTGTTGTCATCCATCTGGGCTACGGTAAAGATGCGCATCTTGCACTTCCTCCAAACCTAAAGATCACACAACATGGTTTTCCATTTTAGAGCATCAAAAAACTTTTGATTTCTACAATAAAACATAAATGTTAATGCTACATTTTGTTTGGTTATAAATGCAGTTACAGATCCTGAAAATCTTTATACATTTTGTAGGAACTTGGAAATTGCCAGAATTCTCAAATAGCTTTTTTGTTTTATCTTTACCTAGGTGGTAATAGGAAACTATCTCAATATCATCCAGTACCTTATGTTGACGGAGAAGGAAGGGCAGCAGCATCAACATGCCTCCATCGTGGACGATCCACCATACGTCAATGTGACCCTCTGTGAAGCGTTCACCATTGGATGGAAAGGCTGCAATGTTCTTTGGTACCAGTAGAGCAAGCTGGGCAATGGTAGTCTCTCTGACCAGCTCTATAA
>NW_015151125.1:112957-145727 GCF_000732505.1 Cyprinodon variegatus
TGGATGACTTCATTCTCATAATATGACCACAATATTCTCGTAAGGTTATGAATTTATTCTCGTAATTTTACAACTTTTTTGTCGAGATAGACAAAAAAACAATCTGTACCCTAGCCCTAATAGTCGTAGAAAACAGATATTTGCATAAATTTTATTCAAATAGGTGTTACTCAGTTTTTCCCACTACCTAACATTAAATCAGGCCAAATATTACCTAAGCTGGTTAGGATTATAAAACATAATTACATTGTGTAAATTATAGAAAATACGAGAGAGGGTTTTTTCCAAGATTGTTTTTGTATTATTTTATTTTAAAGTCAGAATTTTAAATAATTTTCATTACTATACCTTCGAAATCATTTTGGGAAGCCTACAGATAATCTTATGACTTTTAAAGTCTCTGTTAGGAGGGGCATGTTATCATTTTTTGAGTTCCCCCCAAACACCTCACGTCCTTTAGAGTCTAAAGTTTAGACAGTGGTTTTTAGTCTAAATCTGGTCGGTTAGTCAGTCTTGATTTAGTCAAAAAATCATTGTTGAAAACTGGGCTTTGTTTGCTTCGTCTGATTTTGTCCCAATTTAGTTCAATAATAAAAAGACGCTGCAAACCCAGTTATCAATATCTTGTCAACGATCTGAAAATTACAGCTTTTCACCTTTTACATTTCAACCCAACATAGACGTCATTTGGACATAAATCATGTAGCCTTTACAATGTCTTTTCAACCAGTTTTTGGTGGGTGGGTTAGATGGAGTCACACCTGTGGATGCATTTAAGATAAAACTGCAAACACATTGATTTTGTTGTGTTTGCAGAAATAAGCAAAGTATGGCCTTAGGATGTTCACCTATCATATTGTTTAGTAAAGATAAATGGCCCTGTGTCCCAGCGATGACTGTTTTTCGGTGTAAAATACATGTCCCCCGAACTAAAGTAAAGAACTTGTGAAGATGCTGACTGAAGCTTTTAAATAAAGCCTCATTATTTAAAAGGACAATGAGTCCTTCACTGAGGCATGTCTTGTGGTCTGATGAGACTAAAATTGTAGTGCTTAGGCGTAATGACTTTAAGGACATTTTTGGGAAAAAGGGAGAAGCATGCAAGTCACAGAACACTATTTTAATCGTAAAGTATGGGGTGTTCTTAACACCTGATTGCTGAACTGCTTCATAAGATAAATGGATTTATGAAGAAAGAGAATAAGAGAAAAATATTTAGAAAACATAGCTTTGAAATAAATTAATTTCTAAATGGTGATGATCCATGAGCATTTAAAAAAATCAGTTTTAAAGCCAGATCAAAAATCCGAACCTATGGTAATTGTTTCCTCTAAATCAGGGTACCTGCATGTGTGTTTTTCTCTGTGTTTCCCTTTGATGGACCAGTGAGCTGTCAAGTGGAAATGGCCTAAAAAAATACCGCTTTTTTATATAATTTTGGTAATCCTAACTGACAAAAGAGGTGTGTATTTTGATTTTTTATGCCTTTTTATAAAACTCAATTAATTTAACCAGCTAAGTGTGACAAAATAAAAAAAAGTGACAAAATTCAAACTGAGTAACAAAATAAGGAAAAATGTGTTTGAAGAGTTTAAATGTTGCATGACTCTTTATGCTAGATTGTCCGGTCCAAGAATGTTAGAGATTGCTTTCGTTTTTACTGACAACCATCTGTGAGGTTTACAGATTATGGTTAGAAATACAGAATATATCCAGGGAAGAGGTGGATAAAAATGATAGTTCTAGAAGTCAGAGAATAAAAGGCAGACTACTGTGGTTCAACTTTTCGAAAAGCATTGAATTTGATGCAGAGGACCATGGCAAGTGTAACTATGGTCAGTTAAGAACCACACCCACCTTACCACACCTTAAACAGACTCACTAACCTTCAAAAATAACAGATTGGAAAAATGTTTCCCTGTCAAATAAATCCCAACAATCTCCCACTGGTGCCATGAACATAACAATAGCCTGACTGTACCCTAATGCCCTCTACAGTCACCACCTATCCGTCTTATACAGCACCTTTGGGATGTGAGAGAATTGCATTATAGATGTGCAGCAGACAAATCTGCAGTAACTGCATAATAGCATTATGTCCATATGGACCAAACCACAGGGGAATCATTTTTACACCTGGCTGAAACTGCACCACAGGAATTTAAGAGTTCAAAAGAGGGTAAGACCCAGCTCAACAAAATGTTTTGGATAATGTATCAGGTGATTGTAGATGTCTTTCTTTTCTAGGAAGTTTGTTTCAGGTGAATTCTATTCAGTTCATTTAAAATCAATTAAACGTAACTAAACTCAATCCAGATCATTTCAATAAAAAAAAATACTTTTTTTATCCCAAAGGATCATGTAAAATTGTAGTAGTAATTTAAATTATATAGTCTTAAAATAAAAGCAACAAAATAATGACTAGTTCTAAATAATCAATAATTATCTATTAAAGTTTTTCATATTTAAAACTGTGTATTTATTTCAGTCAGGGTACAGATTCAACAGAAGCTGTATTCTTACTACCTAAATCAGTTTCTAAATTGGAGGAACTTCAGCCTTGCTGTTTTAACTTGAAGAGTAGCATCTTTTAGTGTGTTTCCACCAGCTTACAGGGAAATATCATCAGTCCAATTAAGCGTTTTGTACTTCTTTACGGCGTACCAACAAAGTTCCTCCATTTCTGGTGCTCGTCTCCTTGCTTCCAGTTCCGTGGCCAGGAGACCAGCACAGCGTTGTGTTTCAGGCCTCCCAGTCCGCTGGCCTGCAGCAGATGGGATGAAGCATCCCGGAGGTTTGAGGATACAGTCACCTGACAGAAGCCCTTCACCTTCTCAGTCTCCATTAATTTGCGCAGTGCCTGGAAATTTAAAAAAAAAAAAAAAAACCTGTCAATTATTAAACCTCTACAGAATAATCCTGAACACAGTCCCATATAAGCAGACTGTAGCTAGATAAGTGTGGTCAGAAAATTTAGTTTCTCTTTTTTCATACATAAATTTATCCTATTTACTCACTATAAAAGTTTTCACTCAGCCTGTTTCATCTGCATTGCCACACGATTCCCCTGTGTGAGGGTATTTATAGACCAGACCTAGCTTCTTCCCATAACAAACCAGATTCTTTTTCAAGGTTTATTCATAACATGTTACTGCTCACCCAAAGTGTCTGTCATTTGGTTTGACTCTAAAACTTTTCATTATTGTAAGTAAGGGGGAATAAACCCTGCCCAGGCACAACAGGGCTGATTACTGGGGCTGTATGATGAACTGTTCTCTCTTTGCAAAGATATAAAAATAAAGTGCAGACTGAGTAAAATCCATCAATCTCAGTTTATTTTACTGGGCTGAATAGTTCAATACCTTTTTCCCACTACAATAACCAAACATATAAATAATATGTTTTTTTTAATTAAAATTACTGATTTTTATGTTTACATTTTACAAGTCTGATCTTGAAAAATTCAAAAACAAAAGGCTAAATTGCCTTGGCTAAAAAACATATTTGCATGTGCAAAACGTGACTGTTTTGTGGGTGATCAACAAGGTTTGGTCGGCCCCATTTCAATGAGCAATTTGCGTACTAGTGGCAGTTTGAGAGTGGCCTTTAAAGAAAAGTTCAAAGTTTATAGGCCTTGGAGATGGAGGAAGTGATTATTAATAAATATTTTTTTCTTATCATGATTATCATCAGTCAAAAGTATTGATGATTATCCAAAAGTGAAATACTCAATAACTGCTTATAAAAAAAAAAAATTTTACTTAATCTTTTAGCTTGAGCATTTCATTTTAAACATGTTGCCTGGAAGTTAGTAAGGAATTAAAATAAATACAAAATAAAATCCTATTATAAACCTGTAAACCTGTATAAAACGGGAGCTCTTCTGAGTAACTTCCTTATGATCAAATTTACACTTGATAAATCTGAAAAAAAAAATAATAATACAGAACAAAAATTACAGTCAGACTGACTTAATTAGTTTTACTTTGTTTTCATCAAAACACCTGAGCTGCTTTGATGAGCTGCTATACCTCAGGTGTGGAAAAAACAACTGATACCAGGCTGTTCTCTACATCCAATCAGTTCCTCGGCTTGGTTTGGATGTGTGTTAAAGCTGAAGGTGAACTCAAACATATAAGAAAAACTTACATTTTGTTTGATAAAAGCTTGTTTAATATTTCAATTGGATCCTCACAAAGTAGAACAGAACAGCCTTATTTCATTTTACTACCTAAGAAGTAAAATATTTTCATGCACCCCTTGCAATGCACTTGTAGACCACTAGGGGTACACATACCCCCGGTTGGGAATCACTGCTCTAAGCGGCAGGATTTACCTCCACCAACTCTTCACAACATTCGCTTTACCTAAAATTTTACAAACCAAGTTAGGCCCATAACAATCTAATAAAACATAGCTGTGGAGCTCTAAAGGAATGACTAGAAAGATTGCTGAAGACACAAACCAGGCTGGCATACTGTTGGGTGTTCTTTTCTCTGTTGGCTTTTAATAATCAGTTCAGTCTTTTATAAACATGTTAAAATATTAAAGTTCAGACATGTTTTTTTTCCATTGTGCTTTCATTGCTTACAGATTTGGTTCCAGCTGCATTACTTTGAGCCAGCCATACTGATGTAATTTTCCCTTGTAATAATATTCTGCTATATTTATTCCTGACAGTCCAAACATGTTTACATGCGCAGAGGTTCTCTCTCTCTCGCCATCATCTGTCACTGTAGCAACGCCTCCTTTGTGGCTACAATGACCCCAGAAGGTTGAACCTTTAAGATTAGGAATGCAAAAATATTGCCTGCAATTGGTTTATGATTTGAGTAATACCTGTGCTGGTGGTGACTATTTTATTTTTATATCATAAGATTATGAGTGCAAACAGGCAAAAAAGGTGTGGGTGTTGGCTGTTCCACCTGGTTTACGCGTGCAAGAGGAATTGGAGATCAGTTTTTTTTTTTTGCATGCTAGTGATTCCTGATGTGTTTTAATACACATCAACCTTTTGAAGATCAGGCCCTTAGAGTATCATATGAATTCAAAAAACTTATTATAATAAACTTTATTATAATTTAAAATATAATTTTTCATGACTTCAGAGAGATTTGATATCTTTCAAATCTTTTTGGTTGACTGATTATTTGTAATATCATTCGGAAAGACTGGAATGTTTTCTGTGCCGCTTAGAATAAACACGTTGATCAGAGGTGGCAGGCTGTGGTAAGACTGTGAAATGCTCCCTGCCTGGTCTGCGCGTTGAGCCTGTTCATGGTTCGCCAGGTAGGTGCCTTCCAGAGCTGTCCCGACGATGGTGAGACCTTTCCCTGCCTTCAGCTGGTTGGTGAGAGACAGCAGACGTGGCTGTTCCACGTTCTGCTCTGCATCTGTGCTGACCAGCACCAGCAGCTGAGGTCTGACGGGAGAGAATGAGACGAAGAATAAAAAAAGGAGAAATCCTTCTTGGAATCGGAAAGTGTCATAAATGATTCACATTTTGATATGCACAAAACTTTCGGTTTGACAGCTGTGACTCAAGAATGGCTGCACACGATAAAGAAAGCATGGCAAGGCATGTTCCTGTGTGTCATACCTCCAGTTCTTGGTGTGTGGCGGGCCTTCCTCAAGGCGCATTAGAGCGTACCGTGCAGCGCTCAGAGACAGACCGCGTATCCCATCACCCCATTCTTTCTCCGCACTGCGATATAACCAATGTTTATCAGTCAGAACATCAAAAGTTCTGTTACCTAACATTCATATTGAAAGGTTGAAAGGGCAAAGACTGCCGAGATGGCGTCTCTGTTAGAAACACAGTTTTATGCTCATCATTAAGCGCCTTGCAAAACTATTCTTGTATCCTGAACTATTTCATGTTACAACTGAAATTTTCAATGTAGCACAAACATTTGAAGTGGAAGGAAAATCTATAGAGTAAATCCAATAATCCAATACTGAGATTGAAGGTTTGATCATATCAAAAATGTTTAATGCAAACATTTCAGACTAAAGATTCTAATCTGATTCAGCGCGAATGGAAATATATTTCATTTCGAAAGAAAGATGTGGTTTTGGCAGATCGCCACTGGATCTTTGGTGTTACAGAAATGTTGAATTCCCAGTTAACCAAGGTTCAGATCAGATCAGAAAATTTCGCACACGTAAATGTAGCTGCTGTCTGTAACCTACATCTCATGAAGCACTGTTTGATCGATCATCTGAAAATAGAATATGACCGAACAACTCTAAACTTGATCAAAATAAGCCTAGCACCTGAATGGATATGGTGGGGATTAATTAGAAGTGGAAAAAAAAAATTCTTGATAACTCTGGAGGAGCATCAGACATCCAAATCTCAACCTGCGAACAGGAGAAGCGAATCTGACCATCATAACAGAAGGAACAAAAAAGAGGCTGAATAAGGATAGTTGATAGAAGTCAAATGTAAAGTTTGATAGAAGTCATAAGAAGATGCAGGGAACATAGAGAAGATGCTGTGCTCATAACAATAGGACTTCCTCCAGCAAAGTGTCTGGGAGAGGGAAGTTGGGGAGTCTTTGCTGAGACCGCAGCCCCTGCGACCCGGTCCCACATAAAGACAATCAGAACAAGTATGAGGACGGCAAAAAAAAAAACTCTATATTTTCCATTAGAAAGGACAGAAAACAGACCTAGTGCCGTCAGCATCACAAACAACTCATTGAAGAAAAACCCTCTATTAAGAGCTACAACCTTTAATTTACCTTTTTGACTTATAAAGTATTTCTTAAATGATATTCTTTCATTTTACAAGATATATTCTGAAACTTTTCTTAAGCAGGGTGAAAAGTGGGAAATATTTCATAAGTGCGAAGCTGGTAGACACACACCCTACATTGAAGCAAAACATATGGTCAGGTGGACTGAATACATCCCTCTTTTCCAATTCTACATTTAAGAATTATTTTGTTTTTAAAAGTTGCAGTCTTGATTTTAAATAATCTGATTTCCTTTTCCACTCACCCTGCGAACTCAATGTACTTGTAGATAGATCCGGCAATCCCCATGGCCACGATGGCGTAGTACCAGGAACAGAGGAACATTAGAGTCAGACACAAGCTCATCCCAAGGAAGGACAGAGCCCTAGAAAGCAATATGAGGTATAAGATACAAATAGGAAAATAGAGATTTGATTTGAAACATAAAAAAACAAGACGATGTTTTTACTAAAAAACCGACCAGTGGTAGAACTTGAAGCGGGGCCTCCAGTTTGGAGTCCTCAGGAGCGTCTGAAGGGCACAGGCCAGATTCACAAACATATAGCACATCAGGAAGAACCTGCAGGCAACAAGTTAACTCAGTTTGCAACATAGATCTTAGTATTTCCTCTGACATATTGGAATAAACTGAATGTAGTTGAAGGGCTTTGTTTTCAAAGGTAAGAAGAGATTAATTCTGAGCCGATAAAAATCTGGCATTTAGTTTTAGGCACCGACTGTTCTGAACTCTCCTACTGTTTCTGAATGTAGCAATTAATTTGATTTCCAGTTCTTACATGGAGAGGATAGGAGCCACAGCATCCAGGGAGGCAATAAGGATGCCGCTCTCACAGATACAAGCTGTCAGTAGGAGGGACCATGTTGGTTCTCCATTGGCCTTTCCATGGCCAAAGATCTACACAAACAGAAAACCCATTAACACAGCTTCTACAGTTATGCCTGCATGAGGTACCTTCTGCTCTTCTTCCTGCAAGTATAGTCACTACATTGTGACTGTGGCAGGAACAGAAACTGACCCTAAGGGCGGGCACAATGCCATCCTTGGCGATGGCCTGCAGAAGACGAGGAGCTCCCGTCAGGCTCTGGAGCCCTGCCCCGCAAGTGGAAAAGAAAGAGCCAATCACGATCACCCATGGCGACGGCCAAGCCAACGTGCCAATGACCAAGTTCCCATGCACGCCCTCTCCGAACCTACAACACACCAGCATTACGTTAACATATTTATCGAAGTGATGATAAATCCATTTGCTTTCAAACACAAAGGATGGACTTACTTATCCCTGAGGACCACCCCCTCAATGCAGGCACCAAACAGAAACACGCTGGTCATGTCTGGGAGGGTAGGCATCAGGAAAATTAAAACATACAGTGACAGCTGGCATGTTTTTCAGACGATGGATATTAAATTGACTTAAGTCTCAAAATGCATTCAATTTGCCGATAAAAAGTTAAGTATATTTCCGAGAAAAATGCAATAATCAATATTGTTTAGTGGATATATAAGAGATTAGTGACATTGTAACAAATATCCCCCAGGTTTATTAAGTTGCACTTGCATAGGCAGCTAGATAACCTAATTAGAAGTCCTAATCAAATCTGAGTAGACTAAAAGCTGATTATACAGAGAAACACTGAACGTTATTCAATACAGATGCTTAGACCCATTCTGCCTGTAAAGAAACAAAATTATCAGACAACAAGTTGGTCTTGTATTCCATGACCTTCTGGTTTGGATAGAAATACGAAAAGTAAGTGGCACTAAACTGATTTGGAAGCAAACTTAAAGATGAGGTCGAATGTCAATAACGTTAATGATGCATGAAAACTTTTAGTTACGTTTGAAAATGAGATGGGCATCATCACAGTTATGACCTTTCCAAATTTAAAATCCTGACCTTTAATTACGAGGCTCCCTGTCGGCCAAAATTATTTTTTTCTCATGCAGCTGAGAAAATATTTTTTTTTTTAAGGGAAAAAAAAAACCCGGCAACAAAAAAACAATAAGCCGAAAAAAAAACAAACGTCTTTCAATGATGTTAAAACTGTGTTATTTTCAAGATCTGCGTGTTCAGAGTTTGTTTTTTTTTTCTTGCTGAGGTTGAAGCCATATGAGGATACAGACAGTGGAGGTGGTTGTGATGGCTGCAATGGTTCCGATGGGGATTGACTTTTGAGCATCACGCAGATCTCCTGAGCGGTTGGATCCGGCCATGATTCCTGTAAAAAAAGGTTGTAACTATGATTACAAATTCAAACTCACAAGAGACTAAATTTGTTATAATATTATTAGTGTTGACACAATGAATGTTCAGACATCCAGTAAAAAGCAAAACAATAAGCGGAGCAACAATGGTCACCTGTCACTGATGGGAAGTAGATGCCAACCAGCAGCGTAAAGAAGCTGGTGATATCAGCCAAAACGTAGCGGTTAGAATTGGTAAGAGGGTCATCATGGTCCTCCACTGACTCCAGGTCATATTTGGCAACCAGATCCCCCTTCTCATAGTAGTTCCCAAACAAGTTATCTGTATTGGTAATAAAGTGGTTTGGTGAAGAATAAATAAACCAGGTGAGAAAGGCGTCACTTGGTGAGACGAAGCTAAAAAAGTGATTCCTTTAATTACATTCAATCCACTTAGAAAAAAACCAACAGATTTATCTACTTTGTTCTTCAGCCATTCAGAGAACATCTGTTACAATTAAAAATATACAAAAAGTTCATTTCTTACTCATGAAATACCAGCTATTGAAAAATCAGCCTCATGTTCACAGACTCCTCTCTTGGGAGTACAAGAACAAGAAAAGACTTGACTTAACACAAACTTGGGCCTCCTCCAACCTCTTTAATAGAGCAATGTTTAATGAGGGAATTAATATTAACAGCTGTGACAATAAATGCCTTCAATGATTCATACATTGAAATGCTACAATAAAAGTACTTTGTTCAGTAAAATATGAGGAGTTCCAAGAAGGTAGGGTCATTAAAAGGCACAGATTTTACCCTATGCCTAATGCAGGGTTTTATTGTTAACCATCAAAGTTAAATAAGGTTAATTTAGCTTTTAGGTTTCAGAGCTAATGGTCTAAAAGTCTGTTCAATGTTTGTAGAACTTAAAGCTGAGAAAAAAGTGAACTGTGATTGGCTAGACATCAACGTCATCTTCAAAGATTTAAGCTGCCTGTCATTATCCAAACTTTTGTGTCCTTATGAGAAAATGACAGAAATTACAGAAGATAGGGATTTTGCAATACAACCACTTAAATTAAAGAAACAAACTCTTAGTACAATTAGAAAAAAAAAAGCAACTGTGGTAATTTATTTTCATTATTATGGTTACCAGAGTAGATATATAAAAAAAAAAACACCTATGATAGAGCTATATATATATATATATATATATATATATATATATATATATATATATATATATATATATATATATATATAAAAACCCCAGATGTTGTCTTATTCTGTAAAATGAGTTCTAGCAGATCCAATTCAACTGGACCAACCTTTCAAAACTCCACTGGTAATCCCAGGAATGCCCTGGATCTGCGTCACATTGTTGGCAGTAAAGTATTTGTCACAGGTAGCGTTAAGGAAAGGTGAGTCACAGAACATGCTCCACAGCTGCGTGGTCACTGTTCCATTAGCCGTCTCAAGGGTTTTGGCACAAACATCAAAGTTCTTCCAAACCAAAGTGCGATTTCCCAATAAACAAACACTGGAGAAAAGACAAGAACAAAACATAATCATTTCTTTGTTCGTACACGCACAAAAAAACTTTTTTTTATTAACATTACATTCATTCTGTAGTTGAATTGATTTTATGTGAGAAACGTTTCGGCAGCTTCATTAGCAGCTTAAACAAATAGAAAACATGTTCCCTGTCATGATTTTTCAGTTTTATTTTTGAGTTTTCAGTTACACTTTGATTCATGTTTTTCTGTGTTTTCTAGTTTCATTTCCATTTTGTGTCGTTTTCTGGTTGTATTTGAGTTCTTATTTATTTTTTGTTTACCCTCTGTTGACCTACCTGCTCCCAATCAATTGATTACTGCAGTCTTTGTTCTGTTTGGCATATATACTACTCCTCCTCTTCAGTTACTGTTTGCTGCTTCCTCGTTGTCTTTGTGCTCCTCATGTATGTTTTCCCTGACGTCTCCTGGATTTAGTTTTTTCTGAGTTTTGTTTGTGGATTACTGCTTCAGTTGCTACCTTTTGCTTATTATGCCTGCAGGAAACCACTTCTGCTTCTATCTCTGCTTTTTGGTACTCAAAAAAATTTAATTTATTCCAGTTTGACAAATTGGAAGTATGTTTAAGTGGAGACACACTAATGAGTCTGTCAGAGGTGAAATCTTCCAATATTGTTTTTATCTGCCCTTATCAGTAGAGTTCAGCGGTGGTAAAAACTCCCATCACTTACTGTCTATAAATGCATTGATTTACAGCTTCTAACTTGATGCAATTTTTGGTTAAAAAAAAAAAAAATAAATAAAAAAATCAGATCACAACAGTAGAAAGAAATGCATTGATGCATAAATCAGAATATTATTTTTTCTTCATTTTTATGAGAAACAGAAATTAGGAAAGTCCTGAATGGTTCATTTCTCTCATTTACAAACAAGCAGCAAAGAGCTAAAATCCTGGTGGATATTGGTGATTAAATGGATTGATGATGTATCTCTCAGGTCTTCTGTGAGGTATTATCTAATTATATCATTTCATGAAGACATGGCGATGACATACTGTTTATTTGTTGCAGGAATTTCTTTTAGCTCTAACTCAGAGCAATTTAAAAGATTACAAGAAAATCAGGCTTCTTACAAACAGAATATAGGTGTATTATGTGTTGTTAAATATGTATTCATAACAGTGTGTGATGTAGTGCAAAAACGCAACGACAGAAACCATAAAACCACATTCTACTAATTTAAACAGCACTAATCAAGTTCTCTTAGGTGCTGGATTTTCTTCATGTCAAAGAGCAAAATAAAGATTTTAATGGTTTGATTTATGTTTGTGCTGCTTCTTCTTTACTGTCTCAGTTACGTCACTTACGGGAAAACGGGCGGCTCAATGCCGGTCTTGATGACTCCAGCGTAGACGGCCAGAATGGAGAGGATGACGCAGGCCAGAAACACCAGGGCCAGCTTGTTCACATACTTGACGCCAACAAATACGACAGTGGCCATGGAGGTCAACAGGATGGTCCCGTACACGCGCATGTTATTCAGCAGGGCGGCTTCTGCCTCAGCACCCTCCAGACCCTCAATGGGAAATATCGCTGCTTTGGGACATATGTAGATCTAAACGTAAGGGTCAAAGAGAAAACACAGATTTTCTTATAAAAACTTTATGTTTTGCCAGGGGGCATCTTGGAGGTAGTAGCTTAGACAATGCAGTATTGCTCATCCACTTTCACTTTCCCCTGTGTGTCAGGGGATTTCAGCTGGCAGACTTAAGGTTATAAATGTGGCCGTCTTGCGGACTGTAAACTGAAAACCATATTATCTTTTATCCAGAGGGGAAAAATAAGAATAAAAATTATATAAAAGAAGACAAGAGCAGAAAGGAATGAGGTGAGGAGAGAAGAGGGTGAAACTCATGATTCTTGCATTAACAGTCCTCTGCTGCACTCTGACTGCTGTTTCAACTGTTTAATTTAAAAGCCCAGCCATGGAAATCAATATTTGAAAGTTGTGTCATTAATATATGTCTACTATTACTAATCCAAGAATAGCCCAATCTGATACAGCAAACTAGAAACCCATAATTACCATCAGTGTCTGTCATCAGCTCGTGATGATTCACAGCACTGCTGTTACATAAGCATTGGAGTTTCTTCCTTTTTTAAAACAAAAACAGCCATTAGATTTTCACGAAAAACTGTTTGATTGCTCTAAAGATCTCCTGAAATAAAAAGCCAAGAAGAAGAGGTTAAAACTCAGCTCAGGCTGTTGTTTGGAAAAGCTGATGTGATGCTAATAACAGCTTATCACCGGGCAAACAAATCCCTCCCTTCACTTTGAACTCTTCATACTTCCTAAAATAGCAGCTTCAGTATGTGTTCTTGGTTGGGGATGGATGGATGAAATGGGGGCATTTCTACACCATGCTGATGGGATTGTCATTTTTACAATGGAAATTAAGCTAGATTTGACCCAGAAGACAGTATTAACCTCCATGCATGATCAAACTGTGCAAGAGACGACCAGAAGGAGATAGAGAAAAGAAAAACTATATATAATCATAAGATAGCTGTAACCAGATTTAGGATCTAGATCTCCAATTAGTGCATCATCTGCATAATTATACAAAACATGGGCTACAAAAGGAGAAAGAGGAAAAAGGCAGAGGAAGAAAGGAAGATGGAGGATAATCAGGGTAATATTTTCCGAAATATATTTAAATAACCTCTGAGCTTCAAAAACCAGGGAAGGATGAAGGATTTTCTGCAGACTTCAACGATGACATTTATTTCATCACATCATGCCAACGGTTTATGTGGGGTTTTATTTGTTGGCTGTGTTGATGCCAGTCTAAGATCTATTTTTCAGACAGACTGTCGTTTCTCTGGTCAGAAAATGTAGGCCAATCGTAGGTTTTCTGGTCAGGATTAAAAATGTGAGGATCATCTTCCTGCTGCTGAGCAACAAAAATAGAGACGAGCGCAGATAAGATTAACAAGCAATCGGGGTTGGCATGGGAACGCTTCAGGAGAAATATCTGAACATGTTTCTATCTTTATTGTTGATGTGGGAGAAAAACACAGATTTCAGCTGCATAAGCATTATTTTCATAATAGCAATATTTAATTAAAATAAATGAGTGAGTTCTTAAAGCAGTAAATATGTACTTTAAAAAGGAATCTGCTAAACTACTTTCAATCCTGCCTCATGTGTATTTTTAGAAGATTTTTGTCAAAATAAATGCTTTCAGTATAACTATTGCTGTTTGTATAAAGACAAGGCAAGCAGTGCTGTAAATATAAAAAGAGAAAATAACTGGTTGAACTCGTTTAATAAGAAGAAGTCCAAACAACCTACAAAAGGAGGATACATTTTTGCAGATTTATCTTTTATAGCCACCTTTTAGGGCTTTTAGGACATTTTGTTCCAGCCATAAAGCTAATTGTTTAAGCTTGGAGATCTTGGAAATGTGCTTTCAAAATCAATGGTTTAAAAAAATTTTTTTTCCTTTTTTCTCTACAATCCACTAATAAATTGCTAAGCTAATGTAGTCATGAGTAATAAATACAATGAACCAGCAGGGGGTTGCAAACTACGATTTGGGTTCTATCTAGGGTCATAATTACAAGGGAGATAAGAAAAATAAAACAACAGAAATAAGCTCCAATTAAAATGTTGAAAAAAATCAATTTAGATTTTAATTTATGATACTTAATTTCTCCATATTTGATAGTTTCTTTTTTTTTAATCATAATTCTTAACTTTTTAAAGAGAAGCTGATATGAAGGAGTGCTACATTCTTCTATTTCTCTCCAAACAATTCTGCTCTTATTTCTTGAGGTTATAATTTTATATTCAGCACTTTCATATTTATGTTGCTTTGTTTCGCTATCACACATTCCTGAGACGGGGGCATGGATTGATCTGCTCCTGACATCAACCGCCCTGTCTTTCTCCTAGCAGTTGGCTTCATTTTTGCTGTAACTAATTACTCATTGTCATCCTATAGGCTTGGAAACATATAAAATGAATTCCTTCTGCTGTTGCTACATGCATCCTCACTATGAGGGATTGCTGCAGTGTTAATGACTCTATGGAAGCAACTAGTTAGTATATGCTCACTCAGGAGGAAGATTTTCTGTAAGAACATGACCCTCCTGGGCTTTCTCAGAAAACATTTTTAATGTTTCCAATTTGAATAATGAACTTAACTGTTTTCTTTGACAACTGGAATCAAATGAGATTGTATGTAATTGTTCTGGAATTTGTATGTATGACTGGATCAAAGTAACTTTTATATAAACTGCATCGAGAAGATATATGTTGTGAATTGGCACAAAATAGATAAAGTGAACTGAATTAAAGAGTTTAGTAGTTGAGCTTAAAATGGCACCACAGTTTTAAATTGAATTTTATGGAGTTATAACATAGTGAAAGTACGATGACTTGATAGGAATACATCTACGTTTGGAAATCTGCATGTAAAAGTGGATTATTGCATCATCTTTTTGAAGAGTTGAGTAAAATAAACTTTGAGCTACTGAAACACTGTTTTTATTGGTCTCTGAATCTGGGCTGTGTGAACTTTGTACAAAACTTACCGTAATTTGTTAAAAACAACATAAGAAATTTTCTCTGACAATAACAGCAACAATGGTTAGAGAGAAGGAAAGTGGTAATCTCGGTGAAATGAGCAGGTTTAGCGGTAAAATGTTGCCTACCAAAAGCAGCTCGATGGCCCCCAGGATGTACATAGCTCCAGCATAGGTGGTTCCCAGGTAGAAACAGATCCCAACTGCTCCACCGAACTCAGGGCCCAGGGAACGGGAAATCATGTAGTAGGAGCCACCAGCTAAGAACAGACATAAGATAAACAGTGAAATGTATATATATTAGGACTGTTTATAAGTTTTGCATACATTTATTACAGTTATAATAACAGCAATCAATTAAAATATATGTTAAGTTGCCCTTTAGGTTTCATATATTTGATGATGTATTTAAAAAAACATGATAAAGTGATCCCTCAATTCTATTGTATTCTATTTTTTTTAATAAAAGGTAGTTAATGTTCATGAAAAATGACCATCAGCTTACAGAAAATTAACCTAAAAACAATTTTAAATGGTTGTAAGTAATATTAATATGGGATATCAATCAAATATTAGAAAAAAATTTATCAGCCAGAATCTAAAATCTCCGATATTGTCATGCTGATAGAAACACTTTTCTATGACTCATCTGTTAATTTTACATGGGTCAGTTGTTTTCATACCTTTAGTTGTTGAATTTTGTTCCCTCTTTAAGTAATATTAGTTTATCAAGCCTTTTCTAACATTCAATAAAATAACCAAAGAAACCTGGTATGATTAACACTAATTTAATATCAGATCAATATGGATATCAGCCAATTTGCAAAGCTGCAATATCGGTATTGTATCAGAAATGAAAAGTTACATCGGGACACTCCTAGTTGTAAGTTTTAATGGGAACAATAAATGTTCACCTTTGCATAAACAATATTAATAATAAGAACCCCTTCAAATAACAGAGAACAGTGGAGTAGCTGTATAACTCTGTACTTTGTCAATGTAACTTGTTCTTGCTGTTGCATGTTAACACAGTGCCTTTGTATTTCTGAGGAACAATGTGCCAATTAATTCATTGTATATAAATGAATAGACCCTAATCAGCACTTCCCTGCAACATAAAGGCTGCCACCCATTATAAGCCAGACACTTATAATGGGTGTGCAGATCCAAGCCTCTAATTTGCTGTGACCCCTGGTGGAGTAAGATGTGGACTATTATTACTGTGAAGCCCAACACTACATACTGCATGCATACAGCGATGCGTCGTCACATGAAAAGTGGGGATTTGGGTTTTACTGCCAGGAATTTGGCTGATATTTTATTTTGTGTAAATAACGTGCGACAGGAAAGTTAAAGAGCACAAGATCACAGACTAAAGCTCCTAATGTTTCTGAATATATCAAGCTGTGCACGGAGGAATGTGCCAAAAGCAATCCGTGAAAAGGGAAAATTTAGAAGCGGGCAGCATCAAACAGCGATGACAGTGTGGCGCCGGCGTCTGCTCACCCACCTGGCACTACTCCATTGGTTGCGATGGCACTCATAGAGATGGCGGTCAGCATAGTCTATGGGAGGAGAAATGAACACATCAGATCTTTAACAGAATCTTGTTATAATGGTGAAAGACGACTCTTTTAAAAGTCCCCTTTTTAAATTTTTTTATTGAAAAGTCATGTATGCCATGAGCTCCTGTTAAATATGCAAAGACTTGTAAATAAAATAAGTTCATTTCTTTCTGCAGTAACGTATTACCTCCCTAAAACCTTTATAGATTTAAATGATTTAATGCCATGTTAAAAATGCCAGAGTGAGAAACAATAGTTTTAGACAAAAAATGTTGTTATATAAAAAAACTAATATGCAATGGTTAGGTACAGGTACATATGAAAGTTACAAATGTGCAAAAAAGGAAATCCGAGAAAAAAATTTTGAAGTTAAGAGAAAAATAGAAATGCTTGGAAATTGAAACTGAAACAAGGACAAATAAGCAACAGGGGCACAAAGTTTCAACAGCGCAGAGAGTCCAGGAACTCCCAGCTTTTCACTGAAGAAAACATTCAAAATACAAAGAATGAATATTATGTTATGGCTTTGGAAATGAATATACAGTTTAATGCACAATTTGCTCTGCAATCTCAGCTGTTTATGAAAAATGTGTTCCTTGATACTATGGCTAAACCCTAAACCCAGCTAAGACAGACAGATTTGTGCTAATCTAAAAAAGTCAAGAAATGACAACATGTAAAAAGAGACCATCATATATGAGCAACAGTGCTGAGAGTTGAATCCTAAAACCAACAAGGTCACGAAGACAACAAATGCTAACAAAAAGTAGTAGCAGTGTATTTTATGCAGGCATGAAGAGAAGAAAAGCTGAACCTTAACTCTGGCATACATCAATAGTTGTGTTTCCATTACAAATCTATGCAAAACTATTCTTTTCTTACCCAGCTTTTATTGTCATTACACTGTCACATGTAGAGAGAAACGAAATGTGCTTTCTGCATTTAACCCATCCCCTAGGTGAGCAGTGGGCTGCCATTGTGAAGCACCCAGGGAGCAGTGTGGGGTTAAGGGTCTTTGCTCAGGGACCCAGAGTGGAGGCTGTGGGAGTGGGGCTAGAATTCAGAACCACTGCATTCCCAAGCTCTATGCCCTAACCACTTAACCTGACAACAGCCAGATGCATGTCTCACTCCGCTCTCCGCTATGTGAGTGGAGCTGGGCGGAGCGAGACATGCATCTGGCTGTTGTCAGGTTACTAACCACTAGGCCGCCACTCCCCCTTTGAAACTGCAAAGTTTCGTAATTGCAGTATTTTCATTTAATAATGCATTTGAAATTTCACGTTAATAGAAGAAGTGGATGTAAACACACAGCTCTGGTGGCGACATCCTCCATCTACTTCCGGTTTTCTTCTTTTTCATCTTTTTACAAGGCAGTAAGGTCCAGTTGCATATCACGCAACTCATGTGATACGAAGAAAGTGTTTCCATTGCAGTTTGGCCAAATATAAGAATTTCAGTAGGACTAAAAACCACCTCCTTGAAGTGTAAAAACTTTAAGTTAAAAAATTAATTTAAAAAGTTTTTTTTTTGCAGTGTTTCCATTTCGTGAATTTATTTTCGGAATTTCAATCTGCACAATTTGCCGATTAATGGAAATGCAGCTCCTGACATAAATAGCTGTAAGTTCAGGTTACAACTCTGGCTGGCACTTTATAGCATGTTGAGTAGGATGCACCAATGAAGTTTTTACTATTTAATCCTACTGTATACCGACACCTGGGCAGAGTGAATATGCCGATATCCCATACTGATCCAATTCAACGGTTAAATGAATAAACATTGGTGAAAAAGATTGATTAAAAGAGGAAACAATAAATGTACTTCTTATATTTTATTATCAAATAAGCAGCAAAGAAATAACTGTTCCATGTAATGCCCACTAGATTGGATATTGGATATTCTGTATCAAATCGCAAATATCCAATCTAATTAGTCAATATTGGTGCCGGTATTTGATCCAGGTATTGGATCAGTGCATCTCTAATATTGAATGCATTTCCTTTAACCTTTAAAAGCCTTAAACCATGAAATGATTGTCAGAAATTTGAATCTTTTGAAAGAGTTTTCATTGAACATTCTGACCAATTAAAAAAACATCAAATAAGACAAACCATTTTTATCATCTGGCAATGTTTACATATAAATATTCAGGTTCTATACATGTGTCTGATGACATAAGTCTTTAAAAAACAAAAATATTCCTCTGATGAAGGAAATTGACTTTTAATGATAACCTCTGGTGTACACTATGTGCACAAACAAAAAACAGTCATGACTGTACTGTTAAGTCTGGTACTGAGCAGGAGAAAAAACACCATCAGAAATGTAAGTGCATGCTTCAGTGGAGCTGCCTGTAAAACTGATAGCTGGCGCTCAATGCCCTGCAGAGGATGGGAGGAGGAGAGATGCGTGAAAGGAGTGGAAAAACAGGCCATGAAAAATAAAGAAAATGACAAAGCGAAAATATTGTGTGAGCGACAGAGACAGAAAGAAAGACAATTTGTTTGACAGTACAAGGGCCATCATTTCTGTTGCATTGTCTCATATGAAAGAGAGCAGCATTAAAAAATGAAAGACAGAGAAAAAGAAGAAAGAAAGCAAGACAGAAAGAAAAAAAAAAGAAAAAAGGACATTTTTTTTATTTTAACGGCACATTTATTTTTCAATGAATATTCATTATAACGTCAGACTTTTCATAAAAATGGAGTCAAAAATCATTGTTCAGAGCCACAGAACTTATTATATTGGTAAAACTCAACTGAGGGGAAAACTCATTGGGATTATTCATCATTGAAAAAAATAGAAACTTAGCTTTGACTCTTTATTTAACAATCCAGGTGAACATGGTGTCAACCTTTTCCCCAGGAACATTGTTCATCTTATTTCTTCTACATATATTTAGCCAGTTCTATCAAGAAGTTTTACAACCTCCACTTGATGACTTCTATTTTTGTAAAGAAAACAAAGGAAAAACTTTCGCTATAAGGATTAATTAAGTAGAATAAATATCTGGGCTTAAGAAAAGATATTGCAATATCTGAAAAAAAAAATGGCTGCACTCCATTTGAAAAACGTGGTATTCAACAAGGATGAACCTCTTGTCAGGAGTTTTAGGAGTGTTTGTTTTATTGCTGTAATCTATTTCAAGAATGATTTTTCTACTTGTTTCCTTTCTCTATGCTTTCTATCTTTAAGAGGAAATCAGATTCGGTTTCAGTCTTTTTCCTTCAGTTTCAGTTAAAAATTACATTTTCTTTTATTTTATTTTAACCAGTATATTTACAACCCATTCTGTCTGGCTTTTTTTTTATGAGATTATGCAAGGAAAAAAAGAACACATTCCAGTGGCTAACAGCCACAAAATGCAGAATTATCCAAATGATGCCTGACTTACATTACAGCCTCCTCTGTGAATACTAATGGCTAGGTTCCACCCGAGGGCCGGTAGGACTGATGAATTGGACTAAGAAGTGAGTGAGGTTCTGAATTTCTGTCTAATCTGGCCATAATGAGACCACAAGCTCTTCTTCTAGCTCAGCAGATAAGACAGTAATTGTTTAAGTGTTTTATCTGATGTGGGCTGGAGCCACTCAGAGGTAGCCAGATGCATACCCAATATCTGAATCATTGTGCAACATGCAGTTGAATTGTATCATTTATGTCATATACAGTATACAAGGATAAATGTGCAGTGCATGGGCACGCTGCACACTAAATTATACTCAGCCACGGCAGAGTAACTGGCAATACATCAAGTGAAATTATGTAACACGAGATTAAAGCACGTGTAATAAGAAAACTCCCTCCATTTTACTGCTCTCCTCTTTGCAGCTCTGCGTTGCACTGGCATTGAAATACGGTCTGTAGGGGAATTGTGGTGAAATGAATTGGATGATGGAGATGCTAAGATTGACAAGATCAAAATAAACTAAGATTTTTTTTACTGTGCCACACTGGGTTGGGATTTACTGATGTCAGCATCATCTGCAGCCATGGAGCTTGGTCTAGATACAACTTTTCAGGTGAAATCTGTCAGTATCCATAAATTACCTTTACTGCTTGTTCTCTTTGCAGGAAAGGGTTTGATTTTTATTTCTGCTATGATAAGCAGGTAATTAAGTTTCCCACATAGGTGTTTTAAATTTAACTAAATAAAACAGCAGATGAAATCTGGGGTGTTCATCCCTGAGAACCCTGGCAGTGAAGGACAGGTTGAGTTACTAGATTTAACTTAACCCTTCATATGGCACTCAGTGAAATTCTTTGAAAATCAAAATTTCAAGCCAATAGTGTTATTGGAATCCAGGACAAGACCTTATTACCTTTGTAACATTGAAAAATATGGATATTTTGATGGCAAAAAGTAATGTCAATGTACAGTAATAACATGAAACGTGAACTTGACCGAATATATTAAGAAAAATAACAAAAGTGCTTCTATAAGAAATTCATCAAAAACACTCTGAGAGTGAAAGAAACATTTTTTTTGGTACAACTTAACCTAAGAGGCATTAATGCTGATACTGGCACTTGCATTTTTTAGTTTATAAACCTACATGTAATTGTTAAGTACGCTTATTAACTTTGTAACTTTACTTTTTAACTTTTCAATTAGCTTTTTACCTTTTTTTTCTTGACTTGTAAACTTTTTTTTTTCCCAACTTATTTTACAGTAGGTAATATATCATTCAAGGCCTCGTCTAATTGGTCAAATGGCAAAATATGATGTACAGCAGGATCTTTGCTGAATGGCTGGATATAGATCTTGTGCTTCTAGACCTCATTGAGGGCCGGGCGGGGACGGGGACTCCATTTGTAAGGTGTATGCAAGTGATCAAAAATGGTAACTTGCTCTATAAAGTGTTAAAGAATATTGCATCCATCTCTAATATAGAATGTTGAGCAAGCTCCAACATGTTCTCCCTCTGACGTCACCACACAGAGTTGGGTTTTTGCTAGCTATAAATCAAAGTGCTGCTGTGGAGCTATGAAATGTAGGATACTTGTGTTAAAAATAAGCCTGTTTGATTCATAATAANGTTTTAAATTTAACTAAATAAAACAGCAGATGAAATCTGGGGAGTTCAACCCTGAGAACCCTGGCAGTGAAGGACAGGTTGAGTTACTAGATTTAACTTAACCCTTCATATGGCACTCAGTGAAATTCTTTGAAAATCAAAATTTCAAGCCAGTAGTGTTATTGGAATCCAGGACAAGACCTTATTACCTTTGTAACATTGAAAAATATGGATATTTTGATGGCAAAAAGTAATGTCAATGTACAGTAATAACATGAAACGTGAACTTGACCGAATATATTAAGAAAAATAACAAAAGTGCTTCTATAAGAAATTCATCAAAAACACTCTGAGAGTGAAAGAAACATTTTTTTTGGTACAACTTAACCTAAGAGGCATTAATGCTGATACTGGCACTTGCATTTTTTAGTTTATAAACCTACATGTAATTGTTAAGTACGCTTATTAACTTTGTAACTTTACTTTTTAACTTTTCAATTAGCTTTTTACCTTTTTTTTCTTGACTTGTAAACTTTTTTTTTTCCCAACTTATTTTACAGTAGGTAATATATTATTCAAGGCCTCGTCTAATTGGTCAAATGGCAAAATATGATGTACAGCAGGATCTTTGCTGAATGGCTGGATATAGATCTTGTGCTTCTAGACCTCATTGAGGGCCGGGCGGGGACGGGGACTCCATTTGTAAGGTGTATGCAAGTGATCAAAAATGGTAACTTGCTCTATAAAGGGTTAAAGAATATTGCATCCATCTCTAATATAGAATGTTGAGCAAGCTCCAACATGTTCTCCCTCTGACGTCACCACACAGAGTTGGGTTTTTGCTAGCTATAAATCAAAGTGCTGCTGTGGAGCTATGAAATGTAGGATACTTGTGTTAAAAATAAGCCTGTTTGATTCATAATAACTCAGAACCACTTGGTATATCTTGCTGCATGGCTTTAATGGAAAATTACATTAAATCAATATCCCATCATTAGACTTAGAAATGTTTTATTTTGTCATTCTGTATACACAAGTGAAAAACAGAAATTTCGTTAACAACAGCTCTCTCGACTATTTCATTTTGCAATAGTCATTTTGCAGCTTTGATAAGGTAAGCAGCAATGATAAAAAAAACCAAAAAAACATTTTGATGAAAAACAGTAATGTAAACATATGACTGTATAGTTAAAGTTCTAACATATTTTTTTTTATTTTTTTATTAACACTTTAAATTTTAATAGATGTCAACAGATAGAAGAAGGCGATCTTCAGGAGGGAACTTTTGACTGCATTTGACAGCCTTGGCGATGATTGTTTGAGAGCAGCAGTTCAGCTTTAGTTCTACTTCTCTGTGAACGACTCAACCTTCTGTTTAAGTATGCCTTAGATTTACAATGGTATATCTGGCAGTATCATCAATGAGAAGCAGAGTATGTCATGTCAAAGTGAAATTTCCTCAGGCGTAAAGGTCAGAAACAAAATGTGATGTGGGTCGACAAGTCAGTTTGTTGTATAGGTGTTCAGAGACAATATCATCCAGAGATGTTAGTCTTCAGATAAATGAGGGCGGCTGCATGGTGGTGCAGTTTGTAGAACTATTGCTTTGCAGCAAGAAATTCTGAGTTCGATCCCTGGCCCAGGTTCTTTCTGCAGGGAGTTTGCATGTTCTCCCTCTGCAGGGAATCTGGGTTCTTCCCACAGTCCAAAAACATCACTGTTAAGTTAATTGACTGGAGGAATAAGCGGGAGAAGATGAATGGATGGATAGGAGTTATGAATAAAACCTCAGTGAGATTAATATTTTATGGAAAACTCTTAACCCTCATCAGCTCATTTGTGAACCTCTAAATTATAATTACTTAAATGTAAAGTGTTTAGTCTTTTTTGGTTAATGTCATAAACAATAAGCAGCCTTCTAGTCGACAGCAACCAGAATTTATTTTCCCCTTTGATTATTAGCGTGCAAACTCTGTCCCACTTTTAGGTAAATCTGAAATTGAGAATTTTGGTGAGTCTGTGTGATATAGTATAGGCTGATTTTAGTTGGCTCAAATGCACGTCTCTCTATGAAGCCTGGAGATTGTCTCCCTGGACACACTTGAACCTACATGCACTCTGGTCAGTCAGCGAGCCAGCAGAGAACGTCAGATTATGCTGCTGTACCATCTGTCTCATCCACATGAGGTACACTTGCACAAAGACCACATATCATAGAAAAGCAGATTTTTTTCACAAACAAGGTCTAAATGATAGAAGAGGCTACTTAATTCTAAGCCAACATGAAGATGGATGAGCTAAAAACAATGTTTTGAGGGATTCTGGATAAAAAACAGCCTTTTTTAACTTTCCAACTGTGACTGCAAAGGACATCTTTGGTCTGTTCTGTCCCTGAGCTACAGAAAGACACCAACTGACTTTAAAGCTCAGCAGAAATTAATAAAGACATGACTAAGGTCTCCTAGTGCCCTGAAGCCAGAATTTTCAGCATGTTTCATTACTCAAATATTTATTATCTAGAAGAAATGTACAAATATTGTATTATGGTTATATTATATGACCACCACAGTAAAAGTATTTTTCCATTTATAGATTTCTTCTGTTTTAATTTTTCTGTCATACTCTAACACAAGTCAATTATCCAACAAAGTTAATCACCTATAAATATGTTATACAATAAATATATCTTATAATTATAATTTCATTTATTATTTTATTTAATTTATTTATGAAGAGGATGCTGCTACATCACAGACAGAAACCAAGAACTTAACTAGGCGATTCCAACACTTTTATTTATCATCAACTGTTTAAATGTTAACTGAAATGTTAGCTCCAGGCCATAAAGCATCCAGAGTCCATTCCTTGAAACAATCAACCAGACTAACTTGATTCACGCCGCCATGTTGCAGTACATCAACAATGACATCACAGGGTTGGTTAATGCTAAAGCTAAGAATTTTATACTGTCAGGGTTTTTCCGTATGTTTGAGTTTATTCGAAGTAACTTTGTATTTGTTTTCGGTCAGTGTTTAGTTCTTGAGTTACCATCTGTTGCCCCCTCAGCTTCCTTCTAGTTGCTTCCACTCACACCTGCTCCATATTCTGCTCAGTAGCCCATCCTTTGTCCTGTTTCCCTTATATACACCAGCTTGCAGTCACTCAGTGCTGGTTTGTTGTTTTGTTGCCTCTTCATCTCTTGCTCCCCACGTGAGTTTTTCCCTGATGTTTGCTGATTTTTGGTTCTTTGTATTTTGTGTTTGGATTTTGTTATCGAATCTAATTAAATCTGCAAATCTCTGCCTCCTGATCTCTGCATTCAGGTCCTTTTTCATTCGGGACATTTGTTATGATGGAGGACGAAGCTGAAAGGACACTGAAGCATCTAAATCACATTGCTTATGCTTTAGAGCCCATTCAATGTGTGACTCCAGCTATAGGAAGGAAAGAAGAGGCAGCTTTGGAGGCGGGGTTCTAACTATCCCTGCGATCCCACAGAACACCGGCTAGGATTTGTTACATTGGTACATGTGTTTTGGGTGGAGCAGGTGGCAACGTGACCTGATATGGCTGCTCTTCACGGTATGCTTCAATCTGAGCAATCCACAAAATGTTTTCCCTAAAGTCTTCGGGACCTTTGGGAATTCTTTTGGGGAAATTTTAGGAATCTCTTTACATTCATTTTCGCCTCTGTGCATGCTGTTTTACTTAATTTTCTCTTGTTGCAAAACCATGAAAAATGGCTTTAACTGAGGTGACTAAGATCAGCAGCACTTTCAGCATATTTGGCCTTTGATTCTTTTGTAATGTCCTGGAAAAATCATCGGTGGACTCTTGAAATACTTTCAACACTAGTGTGAAGGTTCACCACTGTTTCATGTTTAGCTATCAATAATATCTAATGGAGTTACAAAAGTTCAGAAATATATATATTTATATATGTATATTTCTATTAGGGCTGCAACAACAAATCGATAAAATCGATAATAATCGACTCTTAAAAGCGTTGGCAACGAATTTCATCATCGATTAGTTGTGTCACGCGATTAATGCGTCATCCGCCGCCGTCATCACTGCCACTTGATTGAAACGGGGGAAGAAAAAAAAATACTGCAGAGCTAGCCAGCGCCACAGGTGAGCAAAGGCTGTTTTCAAAAGGCAGTAAAGTCAACTGTTCTAATGATCGATACCGCAAACGTAAAGCGAAAAAAGTCGTAACATGCAACTTTTGTAAAAACAAATAAACATGGCACGGAAGGACCACTGTTATGACGCAGCACCTGAAAAGAAAACAGGTTGGAGCCTTCAATGGCAGTGAACAGAGCTGATCAGCAGGATGAGTAACCATGTTTGTTTGGTTTTAAAGTGGGGAAACGTAACGTTAGTTTCTCAGGTAGCTCATCTGATGCTTTCCTTACCGTGTTAGTAGGTTACAGACAGTGATAAAGTTGGNCGATTCATCGATAAATCGAAAAAATAATCGGCCGATTCATCGATTTTTAAAATAATCGTTAGTTGCAGCCCTAATTTCTATAGATAGGAGTATCATGTGTTACTCTTTGAGATATTTTAGCTTACTTCAAGCTGTCACATGGGTTCTAGTATTTGATTTCTTGATTTTGTGGCTAATGAACAAAAACAAAAGATGCCTTTTATAGTTAATTCATAATTCAGTAGTGGTAACCATTTGTTTGGTTACCCTTATTTAATCAAATAATCATTTGAAAACTTAGAAAGAAAACTTTGAACCAATCTCACTGAATGATCTGGTTGAATTGTCTCTGTAAAGTGCCTTGAGATAACATGTGTTGTGAATTGGCGCAATATAAATAAACTGAATGTAACTGATAATGAATTATTTGTTTCTTAACTTGTTATGGGTTCTGAAATACATAGAACAGACCTAATGGGGAGTACTCCTTTACTCTACACCACGTGTCATTGTGGTTTCCATCAGTGGAAGTGTCAGTGAAAGGTTTAAAGAAAAAGCCAAGCGTGTCAAATAAAGCTGATGCAGAGGATTATCATTATTAGACTAATGTGCTGGATACAACTCAGACAGTTCAAGAGCTGAATGGATGATAAATGGAAACAAAGAACGGAGGGACTCAGAGGTGACCATAGAACTGAAGTGCAGAAGGAAAATAATAGAAGTGAATAATAAAAGACCACAGAGAAACCAAGGAATAGAGAGAGAATGGAGTGAAAACTACAAAAGCATCCTTAACATTTTTAAATGACTCATAGCAGGAGGTTGGAGACCCTTCCCCTCGCAGCATTTGGATTAATGACCTGGGAGTAATGAGAAATGCTAACCAACGGTCGGGTTTACAGCCGGAGGATGGAACGTTAATTTATCTTTCTGACAAGCCTTGAATTCAATAAACCCGATAAAAACTCAGCAGATTTTGAACACAGTGGTTTGCAGAATGCTGCACTATGTTGACTTTTGCATATAATTTCATGGTTAACGATGTCAGAGCAGTTCCGCATGAAGGCACACTTCTCATTTAATAAAGATTTCCTGGAAAAAAGTGTTGTGCCTCATTAATAATCTGTCAAAAGGCTGCTTGACAGCAGAAATTAGGACGCGTATGTGTTCAGTAACAGATATGTGCAGCTGTGACTGAGCAGCTAATGAAAAGCGTGCTGTCAGAAATACCCCGTCACTGAATAAAACATGGACTCTTACTGCATCCATGATTCCTTAACACAAGTCCTGTGGCTTTCAATCAGGTGGGAATCGCTGCACACGCATGTATCCCTTCATCATGTGGCTGGAAACCCCTGGAGGTCTTGGTGGTTATGTGTTATGTAATAAGCTCAGGAGAAGAGAGGTGGGGGGTTCTCATGCACTGTTCACGCTCAGGCTTATCGCCCTGGGGCTCAGCTCTGAGCTTGGTGTGACTGATAAGAGCTGTGTGTGTGCATGAGACTGAAAAGAGAGGAAGAGTAAGTATTTGAGGCTTTAATCAGGCAATCATGTGTACACAGAGGGACTCTATGATGTTAAAGTGTGAGGATAGAAAATGAAGTGTGTTTGCTGGCTTCTTGTCAGTCTGAGGTTTAACCAGCCTTTCACGCTGTTCAATATTGTCTTTCTTTTGAGCTTCATATTTTCCTTTTGGAGAAATGAGAGTATTCCAGCCTAATGTACAACAATGGGATCGAGTTGCTTTCATTTACGTAGGTCATTATTTTTCCCCATAATACCCATCTGAAGTGCTGGTTGCAGAAAAGTGTAAGAGGTTAGATTTACCTGACCAAGGTAAAACTACGACCTAGGATTCTTGTTTTAGTCAGTTGGCTTTAAGCAAACGAATAAAGGACTTTTAGTATGTGCGACTCTGGAGAAAAAATATTTTTCCTGATATTCCTTTTAAAGAACAAATTAGTTATTTTTTTCTAGCAAACATTTAAAATTTTTCTGAATTTCCAGCCTATGTGTTTCTTGAGTTGGCAATTATTGCTGTCTTACTGGATTTTTTAAGAGTGCGTGAAAGAAATTGAGTCTCACATTTTTTTTCTTTGGCAGGAAAAATGCGTTCAGGTTGGTCAGAAAGGTTATGTTTTCAGTAAAATCTTCCAACAGAAGAAAATAATATTATAAGGCGTTTTATACATCTTTACCATATATGTACTTATAAGATGCAAAAAGACAAGCAATGGATTATTCTTAACAAAATAAAAAATAAGTGTTTAATAAAACTTAGTATATTTATGCTGTGTTCAAATAGCAAGAGTGACTTCTGATCACGGTCCCACACTTTTGATTAAAAAGTTACAGTACTGTAATACTCCAATAATGGCAACTGTAATGGCAATAATGGTTGCACAGATAACTGACAGAAGCACTTTTCATGCTCCGGCACTAAGTTGTAACTGGTGTCTGAAGGTGAGTGGAAGGTCCAAATTCCCAGTGACAGTAACAGTGATAGGAATAAAAGAACATCCAGGCGTTTCATTATCAGTTTTCTTGTTTTTTCGAGGCTGGATGTGTGGCACTGGCACCTGGGAGAGACTGTCAGTAGAATTTTCTGCAACATTAAATTTCTTTTAAAGGCAAAATGTAGCTGTTGTTGCAATAATGGATTTGTTTTACTGCAGCTACATTTAAAATATGTAATTCTTTGCTTCTAATAAGCTTTTTTTTTTTTTACTGTATTTGGGGATTGTTGAATTCAGTTAAGCATTTAAAAGCTTTTTTTGGCTTTTACAATCGGCTCCTACTAAAAAAAAAAAAAAATTATGAACAGTTTACCATCCAGTTTCTTCAAAGCTGTAGTGAACATTTTTATTTCACACTTGACCGTGAGGACCATTTTTACAGCTGCAAATATCATCAAACAGCATCTATACAGGTAATGATTTGATATAAATCATACGCTTTTAAAACTGTTTTGCTTACTTCAATAATGGATAGGTTGATGCTTTTTTCTTACTGATGTTTTGAACAGTCGCAAACATAATTAATGCATAAAATTGTCTATCACGTAGAAACCTATACAGGAAAGCAGATTAGCAGTAGTTGTTCAAAGAAACTAGCAGCAACTGGCTTTCCATCATAATGAAAATCAACAATATGGTCTAAAACAACCTGATCCCTTATTATAAAATGTCAAATCTGTAAAATAACAATTAATCTCTTTCTTACAAGGCATCCAATAAACGGAGACTTGAGTTTAACCTTTTAAAACATTAAAATGATTTCTGCTCAGTAGTTTTATATGTTATACATTAGGATAAAACACAGCTAGGATTGTTTATGCAGAGTCAATACTGATTCAAAAGAAACATGCTAAACCCCACATTCTTCATGTATGCTCACTGGTTCACAGCATGTTTGAATTAAAGGGATAGTAATGCCAACTGAGGCAACTAATGACACTTCAATAAATTCCTACAGTAAATTTTGATAGCATATTCTGCCAACTAGCTTCTGAGTCTTTATTGCCTGTTGGAAGAAACTAATTTACATTTTTTACAGTGCATAATATCCTGCGAACTGAGACATACGAGGTTTTAAAGTAAAAGTAGCCGGAAAACTCACAGTGGCACAGCACATGAAGACGATGATAAAGGTCCCAATGACTCCTCCAATTCCCACCAACCAGGTCATCCTGAGGAACAGGATCACTCCGAAAATGTTCTGGATGCAGGGCATGTAGACGCCCATCAGAGTGCCGAGCTGGGGGGCCTGGATAAAGAAGAGGAAAACCAAATAGTCAGACTTAATTGTTCAATTCATTCTTTTATGTGTGCTGCTAAAATGAAATTGTAGCTGTATAGTATACTTTTGAATGTCAATAAGCCACCACTTTTCAGAGGGTGAAGATTTGGCTTAGTGTCGCTGCCAAAGAGCTTTAAATGACTCCCCAGATGCACAGCATCATCATCTCAGACATTCCTGTTGCATTTTGGCCGTTATGACTCAGTGAAAATTGACATAACAGCCCTGCATGCTGAGAAGCACTGTTTGCAAACCTGCTATACTTCAGGTGTCTCGTCTATTTTTAGGTGTAACTGCAAGTATAGATCACGCACAGGCTAAAGAAGCACATTTAATGGCTAGACAGCTGTTTCCTCCCAAGTCCAAGCTTTCATCTAGTAGGTGTTTCAGGTTGAGCTTGGTGATAATGACACATAAAAAGGGTAATTCTGTTTTTTTTTTTCTAATGAGGTTCTTTCGAGAGTGATGAGATGGAAATATCTTACCCATCGCAGAAAATCCCATTTCCCTTGCAGATTATCTCTCTATGTAAAGGCTAAGAGAAATTCACAAGCTATAGGCACATTTTTGCATATGCAACCACAATAACTAACTGATGGAACATTAACTAAACTTCAGTAGAAAAGCTATGATCTTTTGGGCATAGGTGACATCATTCAGCAACAACGTATTTAGCAATAATAGATACATCATTATTAAACTGTGACCTTTCATAGCTTCAATTAAAAGGAACCACAAAAACGTAAATTAATTTAGATTTAATCCAAACGGAATGTCGATATTTAGTTTAAATTTCTTTTAAACGCCTGACATTGTGGTAGTTTAGGCATGACCAAAGGTCGATTTTTTTTTAGCTCCACTGAGATAGGCTGAAAATGTGAGTGAAATGCCTTTGTGCTGTCTGGTGCAGATAGAGCATTAACTCTGTATAATCATTGCATTACGTCTAATAACTAAGGTATCCCCTCGATTCATCTTCATTTACTTACATTTTCTAGCTTCTTCTTGCTTAAAACAGCAATAACATGATTTATTAGTTGCTTAACTTAGCAGCGCAATGATATAAATATTCAAGATATCTCTTTGCTGTTTTCTTTTTAAGATGAGGTCAGATAATTTGCCTTTGGCTGAGAGAACACACATTTTGGGATCAGAGGGAGGCGATGCAACATGTGTGCTGGCTGCTTGTAGAAATCCCTATGGATCTCTCTACTGTTCAGTTTTGTCGCAATGTTGCTGCACTGTTGGTCGTCTATGGCACATACAGGGATGTTGCCTGAATAGCTCGACAAGAACACTTCAAGGACAGCCTATCTAAAAAAGCTTGTGACATTTGGATAATAGGGACTTATTTTTTTTCAATTTCCCATAAATTGTTAGTCTATCGTTTTCTATGTTTTTGTCTGCAACTGTTTGGTCTGAGTATTATAGCATGCTGGATTTGTGTCTGTGCATCTGTGAAGGAATAGTTTAAATCTGAAGGATAAATGCAATCACCTTACGCATAACAGTGAATTATTAGTTTCCTACACAAGGACAGCTAGTAAAGATGCATAATCATCCCCATGTACAGCCTTGTCCCAGTTTAGAAAGTGAAAGTAACCACAGAAAAAAAGATAAATACTCTCTGTTACTTCTCTCTGCCAAAATAAAAACAGAAAAACAGGGCGGATGCTTTAGCTGTGGTTCTAGTCAACAAATATGGTTGCTGTAATTTTCAAAAACAAAGACGAAGTTCAAGTTTTACTTGCTGGTAATAATTTTCACATAAACAATTTAAATATATTTAAAAAACTGTGTTTTAACAGGCTGTGTTTAACCAGGTGGTCAGCAGCATAGGAGCAGCACAGGGGCCGTACTTCAACCATTACTTGTTACTTTGTACACCTCAGACTTATGGGATGAGTCAAAGATCCTTCATCTGCAGAAATGATTGGATGACATGAAAAAGCTGGGTATATAAGAGATGGACATGAACCTGACCTATATCTAACTAAATTGCTGTGTGGAGTGGAAACAAAAATGTCATTGTGGGTTTGGGCAAAACAAAGGAGATGATTGTAGATTTTAGATGGGAATGGAATATTTTTTTCTTCATGGAAGACAGAGTGGTGGTGGCAGAGTATAAATACATCAATGCTCACCTGTTAAGAGAGAAACTGGTTCTTTTCTTGGTCTTTTGAATGAATGAAGGATGGAGCACATAACCTCCATCCTGGCCCGCCCCTCCTTTGGCTAGTTGTGCATTTCAGAGTTTATCTTTAAGATTCTTTTATTTGTTTTATAAGTCTTTAAGTAGTTAAGCCCCTCCTAACCCTCTGAGTCTGTCCATTCCTAGGCTCCTACTCGGTCAGCTGACCTGCTTCTTCTGGAGATACTGATGTCCAGACGGAAGCTCAGAGGGTACAAAGCTTTTATAATTGCTGGTCAAAAAGTGTGGAAATAGCTCCCCTCCTCATTAGAACATCCTCCTCATTGTCTATTTTTTAAAAATCCTCCTTAAAATCTATTTTTATTCTTTGGATCTAAACGCAGGATGAGACTTTCTCTGTTTCGGCATTTTTTTTTAGTTTTCTTTTGAATGTTTTTATCTGTTTTAATTCAACTTATTTATTTTATCTGTTTTATTCTTCTAAACTCTTGTTTTTTTATATACATTTTAAATTTCCCTGGTACAGTGTACACATCACTTTGTTGTAGCTGTGGTGGTTTTAAAGGACTCTCTCTATAAATAAAGTTCAGTTTAGTTAAACATGAATAAATGCTTAACAGCTTAAGTAGGCAGCTACTCTATTGGGAAAATTGAAATCTTTTGCAACATTAAAACCTGTCTTCCTCTCCAACAAATATATATAAAAACCAGGGGTGCACATGTACACTTTACATACTTATATATAATATTATC
>NW_015151125.1:146357-173871 GCF_000732505.1 Cyprinodon variegatus
TCTGCCCCTATAAATGCATGTTCTGCTCACACTTTGAGAGTGGCCTTAACTAAAAGATGGGATTTAAAGCCATGGAGGTGGGGGTAAAAATGATATATATATATATATATATATATATATATATATATATATATATATATATATATATATATATATAAAAAATAAAACTAAATTAATAATAATAATATTAGAAAGATACTTGTAGTGGACCTAAGAGGCTATCTCAACATGCTGCGAAAAAAGTAAAAAAAAAAAAACTTACAAATGTGCTTCTTGCATTGCTAAGTTTTATTAAATCGAGGAGAAAGAAACCATCCATTTTTCTGTTATATTATATTCTGTTCTATTCTTAGAATGTGGAGAGCTGTATAAAGAAATATGATTAATTTTCTACAATGTTAGGCAGATTGTTTAGTTAATTGAAACTAATCTGTGCCAACATGGCAAATGATTTCCGTTCACATTTTCGAACTTTGTCTCAGCATATTTGCTGTGTATGTGAGTTAAATGCGTCACAGCTCTGCTCTCCTCAGGGTTACACTTTGACCTACTAGCTCCTCTACAACTAAATCCTCGCAGCAGGGAGCATCTCAGCCTTCAGCCCTACTACACTTTAATCAAAGATCCATGTCTTTGCCTCCACAGGTCGCTCAAGGGAGTAGCTAATAACAAACCTCCTTCATCTCTGTCACATCCCTCGCTGTATGACAGTGATTTACACAGTCTGCCTTTTGTCTGTGGTATGTAAATCAGAGTTTTACTCACTGTGTCCTTCAGTGTGTGGTGGAGACGATTTTTCATCATCTCCACGTTAAGGGCCTTTTCTGACTCAATGAGCCCTGAATGGGCTTCCACTTGCACAGCAGCATTTGTATTATCAAGAGTTACCTTTAGAGAAGAAATTTATCTGCACAACCATTCTGGAAATGCACTGTCACTGTAAGAGGCATTTTTGGATCCCCTGTAAAGAGGCTCAAAATAACAGGTTGGGGTGTATTAGAACTATGTATATTACAGTCACTTGTCTTCACAAAATCATTCTTTGTGTATTAGAAACTAGTGACAAACTGTGTTTTTGACATAAGAGAATTCTTCTCTGCCAATGAATTTACCTTGAACCTGGAATAAGCTAGGATTCCCAGCTTGTATCCCGTCAGGTCAGATGGGCAGGTCATGTTATAAGAATGTCTGCCAGCTGACTGCCAAAAGAGCTGCTGAACTGCAAGCTGTTCCAGGACAAGTGCACAGCCTCAGAAAGTCAAGCAAATAAAGGATTGCCTCAAAGATCTGGGTTTCGACACCCAACATAGGTGTTGCTTGCAGGGATCACTCATCTCGGTGAGGTAGTCATGACAGGGGGTTCTTGTGGCAGATATTAAACTAGTCGTAGAGGCACCGAAGAAACATGCCATCCTAAAGTCCAAAGCCACCTTCACATGTTCTGTACATCTGCAAACTCATAACTAGTACCTGTTTCACAGATAACCACACCTGGACTGTAAACACGACCTCATTGGTCAAAAGGAAGCACTTGAACTTCTTGCAGAGGATGAGGAAAGCCCACCTGCCCCCACCCATCCTCACCACCTTCTACAGAAGCACCATAACGAGCGCTCTGATCAGCTGTCTAACTATGTGGTGTGGCGACTGCAGCTCCACAGACTGGAAGAACATGAGAAGCGTGGTGAAAATGGCAGAAAGGATAATTGGGGCTCCACTCCCCTCCATTAAAGATATTTCAAACTAGAACTGCGTGTCCCGAGCCCGTAACATCATCAATGACCCCTCACACCCCCACCATGGACTGTTCTCCCTGCTGTCCTCTGGGAAGAGGCTTTGCAGCATCTGCTGCATTACCAGCAGATTCCGAAACAGCTTTATCCCCACTGCCATTAGACAGCTGAACTGTTGAAATGACAAATCAAGACTGAATCACACTGATAACACCATACCAAATAGAACTCAACTCGATAATGTTTTTCTACTGCATTTTTTCACCATATATATTTGTTTGTGTCTTTGCACAGATTTTTCTTTGATTTTTTTATTTTTTTTTATTGAAACAACTTTTTGGGAATTTAATGATTAAGACACAAATGTTCAACCCATGAGAGAACATTATTCAACAATAAAAAAAGTGTTCAAATTCAATTTTTTGAATTTCAAATATTTTATTTGCATTCAAAAACTATATGATTGAAAATGTTTATGTTTTCATTGAAGTTACTTTTTTATTGATTTTGTTGTTTGTTTGTTTGTTTGAAGCAACTTCTTTTTTTGATTAAATAATAAAAACACAAATGTCCTACCCATTATATGGTCCAATCAAAAAACAATGTTATTTCAATTAAAAAAGTTGCTTTAAACAAAAAAGACTGGACTGCTATCAAATAAAACATTTTCAATCAAAGAAAAGCAGTGTTCAAATTTATTTTTTGAGCCTCAAATATATTTTTGCATTCAAATACTTTTTTCTTTGATTGAGAAGTTTTGTGTTCATTGAAGTGAAGTTTTTTTTTTTTTAATAGAAAATATATTTTTTGATTGAAGCTACCTTTTTTTTTTGATTGAATGATAAAGAAACAAATCGACCTTCATAAGTATTCTCTACCAGAAACAAGTTTTTTATGGTGTAACCAAGTAAATGGATGTTTGGGTATATTTCCTGTTTGAATCTACCAAGGAGAACAACTAAAAGGACAAACAAGTAAATGTTGGTTTTCTAAATGCTCATAAAAAATTATTTTTATCCAAATCAGGCCCCATTTTTATTTCTCTGAATGCCAAAACATCCAATTTGATTGTTTAAGCCATTCAGCTATATCAACCTGTTAAATATGATCAATGCGTGGCTCAGGTTTTGACTAATGGCTGCTTTCTAAATTTTGCATAGAAAATCTAATAAAATTATATCCAGACAATTTGAAATAATCACAATTTAGATCTTAAGCAACTGAGCTAAAGCATAATGTAACAAAAGAATGAATTATATCCTGTAGTCTTGTAACACATAATATAGTAATCTCTTTTAATCTTGCAACATTTTTCTGCATCTCCCGTCAGGAATGCTGTAATTAAAAGGACGAATTTGCATTGAAAAAGCCGTCAGGGACTCTTGGTGTGTGTAATAGCAATCAGGTGTTGCAAGCAGACAGGTATGCCTGCGGTAAGCACTTTAACTTTACCCACAAAACTGCTGCAACAGCACAGGTTGAGGTCAGTGTGTAATGAAACAGGTAGGCCATTAAAGGAAAACCTGTAAGCATTTGGAAAGTATAGCAATGTCTATTTCACTCTGGATGAAAAGGGGATATAATAAACTGTGCAGAAGAAGAGGCTTTTTAGAGAATACTTTTTTTTTTTTACAGAGTTTAAATCAGACAGAAATCAAAACACAGAATAAAATTAATAGTTGAATTAGATTTGGATTTTTCTTTTTTGATGGAATGCTTCCTTTACTGTTTTGCAAAACTGAATTAAATGCGAAACAAAAAAAGCTGAATTACATATTAAAACTCCATCCTTTTTATGATCTAAAGAAGGGTCCTAAAAAAACATCTTAGGTTAAATTTGCTATAAAAGGTTTAAGTCAATTTAAGCATTGAAGGAGCTATGGAAATGAGTTTCTGACAAACATTGTTGAACAGGAGAGCCCTAAAGCTAAAAAAGGATAAAATCCTCTCCAGACTACAAAATGTCACGTCCCCCATCTGCTTCCTAACATAGCTGGGATCCTGAAAAAGAGCAGACCTTCTCTGTTCATCTGCTATGAAAGTGCCTGTGGAGGCTCTCAGATGAGTGATGAATTGTAATCCAGAGATAACAACAGGCAGATTTTAAAAACAGCAATGTTTGCCTGCTTGAAAATCCTGTTTGTTACATGAGATGAAGTGATAATGAACAATTGAAAGGCCCAAACTTAATCTGAAATCCTGAACATGATGAAACACCTCTGGGTTTGATGATCAGAAACCCAAACACAAAAACATGTTAAACTAATGGATGCAATAACGACTTTATATTAAGAAATAGCCTGCAACAGATGGAATGCTTGTGTACTCACTAAATTATTGACCCTGTGGGAAGGAGAAAGCCTGGACGTTTATTGAAATTCTCCCTTTTCTATTTTCATTCAATTTGTGTATCATTAGCCTGTTTGTGGACAGGGAATGCAGACGCGACCAGCGTCTGGTCTCATAGATGCTTACACACTAACACAGAATGAGTCTGTTTAATGGGCCACGAGCCAGCAGAGTGATGATTTCCCCGGAGAAACAGCCACCAAGAACAAAGAGAACAAGAACTGTTGCAAAGCTACAGGTAGGCCAGCTTGGCACCACAAAACTAGGAAGGAACAGCTGCCCACCGACCCCTTGGGACATGCAAGCAGCCCGTCGATTGAATGGCTCAGGTGTGTTGTAACAAACAAGATTTTTTTTTTTTTAAATACATCTGCTGTGACATCTACTTTAGATTTACTACCTCCTGCTGCTGAAGCCACTACAATTAGCCTCTGTGGGCTTTTTTTATGTCTGCATCTCTCTGGCTCCACATCTATTTGAGGTCAGTTATTTTTATACTTTCTTCTTGTAGTAGAATAAAATGTTCCCAAAATCACAAGATAAATATAGCATCTGATTACAGGAGAATAATAAAAAAAAATATATTTTTTTTAAGACATTCTTTTAACTGTGAGGGTAAGTGACAGATTTACTGGTCATGTTAGTGATCTATGACATCATTGTTTCCTTTAACAAACATTTACAGGGCCATGGAGAAAAGCATCCTGTGTCTCAGCGTGACACTGTGGTTAGAGAGCTGCACAGCACAGGAGAGGAATGCCGTCTGTCAGCTCTGGGCTCACTTTATGTTACACGAGTCCAGAAAAGGGCCAGACGCTTCGCCACAGATCCCACTCACTCCGGCTATGGGTGGTTTGTCCCACTTCCATCAGGAAAATGATTCATGAACATCACATCCAGAACAAACAGGCTTTAAAACAGTGTATTTCCCCAGAGCAGTGAAAGCAGTCGTCCCTCCTGTAAAAGAGATGTAGTCCATTTCCAATATCCTCCTTAGGCTTCTGTAGCACGAGGTGCACTTTATGTAAATGGATTATACTGCGTACTCCACTTTTCCTCATACCTGGCTAATAATGTTTATTTCCTCTTATGTTTTACGGACTACCTAAAGTTGTCTAAGGGTGGCAAATTCATTTCCTAATGGGTCAAAATTTGTCTGTTTTCTATTTAAGTGCATTTTATATGGATGACCCAGAGAGTCACTGAAAAAGAAAAAACAGCCTTTTCAAATTTAACATTTAAATTGGGCCATTTTTTAACCCAATTTGAAAAGCATTTTCTAATTGCACAGTATATATATAAAAAAAAAAAACTTTGAGTGATGTTTGAACTGATGCAGCTTGGCCTGTGTTTTACTCACCCAATTTAACTTTCAAATAATGTATTGCACATGTAATTTGGGTTTACAGTTCATAAGTTATTTGCTTTTCTATTTGGGAATGCAAAATAGGCGAGGATTACCCAAAATGAGGTGGATGTTAAGAGGCTAAATCGAGTCATTAAAGAGGAAATGTAAATGTTATTTATTACTTTTTATCATTACCAAAAATTGAAGATTTATGTTCAAATCCTCCCCAATTTAAAAAAAATGCACATGCACAACGCAGTACCTGCGTGCGAGAGCATGGACGAGCCCATTTCTCCTTGTGCACGCTCTGTTTAAAAGTTTCTGTTCTCATAGCTCATACAAGCTTACTGTGTCCAAACATCTGCCCTAACCTCTTAATCACTCAATCACTATTAAGAGCAGGGACTATATAGTGGACTTTACAGCAAACTCAGTTAACTGACCGTTCAGACAGATGATCACTGCTTTTTGCTCTGTTGGTTACTTACCTCCTCCTCCACCCCACAGTGCCTGCGGCCTCTTTGTTATTAGTCGCCGTTGTAATAAAGCGACAGAGGGCCGCTGTGACAGCAAATCCCATAATGCTTTGTGAGAAGAGTTCGCTATGCAAAGCATCCTGTGATATATCTGCGTCTTCTAAGGCCTTTCTTTTCGTCTCATACACTTTGTAGACACTTTTTCTCTTAAGAACCTCGGCCATTTTCAAAGAACCACGATGAGAAAGCTGAGCTTTAAAGACTGTCTGAAACGCAGCTCACCACAGATATATGCCCGAAAGTGCACATGTGCATAAAAAGATAGCTAACGGGACGAGATGGCCTAACGTAAACCTATCACCAGAATGATTGACAATTAGGAGGACCACTTATTTAGATGACCCACCTGGAAATAAAAGATTATACCTTTAACTCTCCCCTTTAATTATTCCCGGGTAATCCAAAAGTCGTACCTCTGGACACTGCAGTGGTGAAGGGCTTGTTTATATTTGGTAAACAGTTAAAGTCAAATCTAAAATATCTTGTCATCTTAGAACAGCTGTAGAAACAAGAAATAAATGGCAAAGGTGCTAATTCTCTCATTCAATGAATAAACCTGAGAGAAGCTGTGTCTTTCCTGAACAAAATCTTGTTAAGTTCTTCCAAGCTGCACAGACAAATGCCTCAAAATAATATTTCCTTGGTAGAGGTGCAATGAATATAAGAGGTGACAGAACTAGTTTTTTGGTGGTTGCATTATTGAATCTAGTATGAGTGACCTCGTTTGATGCTTTTTTCATCTATTCCAGATTAGAATTGTTCCATTTGATGTTTAATTTACCAATTTAATAATTCATCAAAGAATAGGCAACATGATTTTGTTTGTTTCTCCTTTTGAGCAGTGAGGGAGGGAAGCACATTTACTGTTTCATTACTCTCATTTCTGGCAGAAATCGAGGCGTGAAGTGAAGCGAGAGCGGTCGGATAAGGTGTGGGGGGTAAAAAGCGAGAGGGAGGCAGACCGGGAGCTTGTAACGCCATCGCCACGCTCTGCTGGCCAAACAGGAGCTGATAGGGCAAATGTGTTTCTGCTCAGGTGTGTTGAATTATTAAACAGACAGCATGAAGAGAGGCCAGCTAACATCCGCCTTCATGACCAGCTGTGGATAAAACAGTCAATCTGTGGTTGGGTGGGGCTGTGTTTGTGCAGATATTAAAAAGACAAGTGTTTTCTATAAAACATTGAAACACTTTTTGCTCCTGTCAATCAGAACTACAGCAAAAAGTCAAACACACCTGTTTCTAAAATACTCCAAATACAAAGTTTTCACATTTCTTAAAGTTTTACTGGCATCACCGACTGAAGGTTTCTTTGTTTATTGATCCACTCATTGTGCCACTGCACCCAGCTTTGAATTTCAGGGATGACCGAACAGATTATAGGTGAGTCTGAGAGGTTAATCGATTTCTTCAACAAATAAATAAAGCATAAATCAATTAATGTCATTAAGAGAGTCTGCCTTTAAGTTAGGCAAAAAAAAAGGATATTCTAGATAAATATGTTATCTTTCAAACTTAAGTTTTAATCAAGGGCCGATGTGATGTTATTCAGATTGTCATAAAACATGACCAGGATAGAAATGTCTTATTCTATGTTGATAATGATAAACTCCAATGGATGATGTATGCAGTTTCTAAAATTTGGGGAAACACTGAAAAAACAGTTTTCTTCTTTTTCTTTTTCAAATCTTTTACAAACAGCACTTCCACTGTCTGTTCCAGGACATTGCTAATTAATGTTAAACTGTTTGTATAAAGGTAGGCAAACATGTTTGAATGGTTGAAAAGACCACAAAGAAGCATGTTGAAATGTGTTAAACTCTTTGTCATTGATGTGAAAAATAGTTTAATCAAAATCCTATTTATGAAGCTAAAGTTGATGGTACAAAGAGCTGAATTTAACATAAAAGGAGTGTAGGAGAGGGTACTGTCTATTAGTACAGGGGTTAGACTATACACACTTTATACATATGAACCAAACAATTAAAGAGTACATTTAACAAAAAATAATAAGTCTACCAAATAATAAAGATATATGAAACCAGGTGAAGGAATAAAATTTTGCAGAACAAAACCTTTGGGCTGAAGCAGTGGGCTGTTGAGGCTATGAAATTAAATTTAGTACCTCTACAATAAATAACCCAAACTGACAAGAACTGGATTTATCCTTGAGAAGGCTACTGATGGGAATACCAGTCTGGTAGAATGGTTTAATGAGAGGGGCAGGATGTGAGGGGAGAGTTGGAGGGCAGAGCTGAAAGTGGGATCATAAAACACCCAGAAAAGAAACATTTAAAGGAGGAAACATTAGACTGTAAAAGGTTAAGATGAAAAGCATATGGAGAAATGTCCCAATGATTCTAGGCTGCATAACCCATCCATGAAAGGATGTGTTTGTCTTTTTTAACTACTCATGGCCGCCTAGGTTAATATACTAAAAAATAAAGGTCATGATTTTGCTCACTGTTGAATGACATAATAAACAGAGAGTGTTTGCATATAGTAAATCTTCTTCACACTAAACTAAAAGTTGATACCCACATTCAATTTAAAACTAAAAGCTAAAAGGCCAACTATGAAATCTTGGCATTTCTAAAGGTAAAGGTTTACCTCTCATTAGCCAGACTACTTCAGTGGCAAGTTCTGTTGACATGTACAGCAAATAAAAGACTAAAAGTTCTCGTTTCAAGATTCCAAGTGACTAATGATGCTTCATTCTCCAGCCCAATACATGAAGCAAACCTCTTTATAAAAGTTCATAACATAAATGCTACTTGTTTGAACTGTGGAGATAGAGCTGTGGAAATGACATCTGTTTTTATGTAATTCATGTTACAAATGAGACACAGCAAGAGTCCAAGTTGTTTTATAGATTACTGACAAATGAAGCAGAATTGCAGGTAGAAAAATACATGGTTTTAGTCACTGTGTTTAATCCATGCATCAAATGGAACAAACTCCACAACCGTTGCACCATTTACATTTCACATGGGGATTTCACCATCTGTGCTTCAACTGCACTGAAATGAACAGTTTCTATGTATAATTAAGGGGTGAATAAAATATTTAGATCCTTTATGTAAGAATAATAACTAATACATTTGACTAGAATCATGGCTCTCCATTTTGTTTAATTTTTAAATTTGGTGGGTTACTGAGTTGTCCCTACAGGCCAGCTGTGAATCCCTTACAAAGCAAGCAAATGCATGATGTACATGTCAAATTTTTATCTTAATAAAAGTGAATAAATGAATAAAATCCATCCTATAAAAGTAACCGAGCTTTGTGGGTATAACCCAACAAAATATACTGTAGCTCAAAGGGACATTACTTTATTGGCAAAACAGAAAAAATAAGTATTTTTTAAGCAGAATATTATATAAAGAGATGTTTATGATGAGGTTACTCATGTTTTCATACATTTTACTGTACTTTAAACAACAGCAGAAAACTAAATCGCACCTAAATATATTTATATTATATAGTTTTCCATAAGATATTTTGTTTAATTAAGAAATATGAAAGATCATTCTGTCCCCTCGATTGTTGCTTTGCTCCAACCATTTGCAACGTTACGTCATTTCTCATAAACCCATATCCTATACGAAGTGAGAATCAATTATGACCTGTGTTACCTCAGCCTCCCTCTGCCTCACTGACTCCAGGGTGCAATGATGAAGGAGATGGAAAAAATTGGCTAAAGGAAGCCGAGTGAGTTAGAATAAGGGAAGGTGACGGAGGAGAACGAGAGGAGTCGCTGTGTGAGTGATAAAGTGCCTCGGGCTGCCTTAATGAAAAGCCTCTTGTGGCGATGGAGAGATTGCCTCTGGAATGCGCTGCTGATGGGAGAAGCAGCAGCTCGGTGCAAAATGCAGACTAATTAATGCGTTGAAGGGGTTGGGGTGACAGGGGGGAGATTAGAGTTACTGACAGTGCAACCTGAGCTAAGGGGAGCTGGACAAGTGCACCCTGGATTCAGGATGAAGCGGTAATACAGCATAAGAATGAGCTGCTGTGTTGCTGCTAAATGTTTCCACTATAACCGTCTACTAGTTCTACCTCAGAACCATAAAAAAAAAAAAAAAAAGTAGACGTACAAATGACCTGAAGGATTGTTCATCTAAACTGCATTTTTTTATACAAGTGGTCACCATTACACAACCATAATCTTTTGAAAGAAGCATTTCAAAGCCAATAATTGAATTTAAAAAGGCTTATAGTGCACTGGGCATCAGCCATGTAACCTGGAAATAATTCAAAGAAGAACTGTTCCTTCTAATTCTTTTTAAAAATATTGTTTAAATTGATGATGAAATGTCTGGATGGTTGGAGAGACCAATGAATCATGTAATGGAAGATTTAGCTAATTCGAATGAAGACACTGAATGAATTAGAGCTTTCTATTGGACGCTTAAAATTGGACGCTTCTCCAGCTTAAATTACTTCTTTCATTTGGTATCAAGTAATTGAATTATGTTTGCCCAACTTCATTTATTTAGGTTTTTGACTTATAAACGTAAGAACTTGAATTTGACTTGATTCAGTTACTTGTTGCCAATTGAAACAAATCATTTACCTTAAGTTGGAGCACCATATTCACTACAGACACTTATTACTATATTATGTTCTCAAATATTTATCTATATAAGCAAATATTTATACGATTAAAACTTTAGACTAACTGTAGACATATATGTACACATTTTACTTCTCTCTAGTGAGATATTCAGCCTGAGAAATGTATTCTGTCAAAAAAGTGAGTGCACTTGTAGGTAATGTTTTCAAGGTAATGTTTTTGATTAGTTTGTATACAAAGTATTTCATTTCAGGCTTTAAACTGTTACATTATGTCAATGATGCAGTTAACGTTTTAATTAAATTCTATTTTTAAGGTTAAGTTGGATATTTATTCTAAAGGGCTGAATTAAACATTAAAGGGAGTGTAAGAGTGCGGACTATATGCATTATATTCATTAACTAAATAATGCATTTTTAGAATTATTACAGTGATTAATAAAAAAAGATGCACATCGCTCTTGGTTCAGAAGCATCCAAGTTTGACTCACTTCAGCGCAGTCAAATGTTTTTAAATTAAACATGCAATCCAACAAACTTTCTTTCCTCTTGATCAAGAAGCTTTATTGTCCAAAAGACGAACTTAGAATTTCTTACCGTACTATGACGTGTCAGGCTGATCATATTGGCTAATTTCTTTCCTTTTTATGCCACTCAAAAAAGCAACAATAATAAATAGCAGTCAAAAGATGTATGGCTGAATCCAAGAATTCAACCGGCCCAAATAGCCAACTCCTATATTTTCCAGGTGCTGCAGTCACCTGTCTATAATGAAGGGGCGGAGGCAAGAAGCAGCGTAAATTATGCACAGCAGCAATGCAACACACAGCAATTATTTCATAATTTCATAATTAAGTCAACTCATACTTCAAATATTTCACGTTCATATATGTCATACCAAATCAGACAAATAAAGAAATAATAGAATATTCAATCATAAATCAAGCATTTGGCTCCAACACTGGGAATTTTGTTCCCATTTCAATAAATACTGCTCATACCAGAGTAATCTTTCCTCCTCATGTCCCAGCGGAAATGTGTCTTGGTAGCAATCGGTGTAAACGCGTGAATACATGAGACGACAATACAGCTCAGGTGTTAGGGCAATTAAAACATAATTAAATAATGTGGCTACGGTAAAAAAAAACAAAAAAAAAAAACTGCATCCACTGATAACACATTGCTAAAATCACCAGAAATCTCCTTTTTATTCCAGTAAAATTTAGTTCTGTAATCTGTGGAAATGATATCACTGCTTTAAGATATCTGCTTGGCTTATCTGGAAAGAGTATCTGATACTAAGTGTGGTGACCTAGATGGAAAAGCAAATGCACAGCTGTGTTAAAGCAAACCAGAACAAGGGAACAGAGAAAAATGGGAAAGTGACAGAAAAAATGTGGGCAAAAGGAAAAGGTAAAAGAGAATCTCCAGCTGATTGGACACCTGGAATGACAGATGGGTCAAAGGTCATGAAGGAGCTGTCAAGCTGTCACTGCAGTGTCCTTTCAGTTCTTTAACACAGGTTGACTAAAGGAAGAAACCTCTCAAAGTCACTATTTGCCAGTTTGTTTTATCATTTATATATTCTTCATTATCTCCATTGTTATGTTTCATAATTTCTGCAATTCAAAACAGACTGACAAAAAAAAAAGTTTCCCATGAGATTGATGATGCATCAGCGCAAATCAACTTCAAGGTAAAATAAAATAAAGCAAACTCCACAGTAGTGACACCTCAGCCTCCAAAAGCAAAACATATCAAGGAAGGATAGCGATTAATATTAGTAATAATTAGTTACTAATATATTAGAACAATTATTAGTTATTCACATTTTAGCACACCATATCACAAAAAGGAGTTTTTAATATAAACACAAAACAATACCTATTAACTTCTACTAGATCTCCAAAGAGTGTGTTTAAAAAAAAAGTGTGTATATATATGTATATATATATATATATATATATATATATATATATATATATATATACACACAATTTAAATTGAGAACATATTTGGACATCTAATCTTTGTTTGGCAACTCATGATGTCAGTTTAGGCAAAAAACATAAGAGTACGGTAACAGCCCTTTCCAAATGATGTGGTAATTTTATTTATTGATTGCATAATAAATAACATTACTTCAATTTAAATTCCTAGAAAAGTGATGTATTGAAGTATGCAAGCTCATATTGAACAGAGATGAAGATTGGTGTAAGCAGATTTGAGTAATTGATTTCATAAGGAATAATTTTTCATAACAAAACCTGGCCTGCAGACAGCTTAAACTATCATTACAATTTTATTATCTGTATTGCAGCTAACAGCATCATTAGTCTATGCTTCATTGCTGCTCACTGCAGAAACAATTTACTTTATTGATAAATTGGAGAGAAAATAATTTGCAACAGCAAGCTGGTATTTAAATATGCATCTGAGGTCAAAAGAGTTGACATGAATTTGTGAAATTCTCTTATCTTCCTTTATCAGAATATTCACTAAAGCAAACAACAAATGTTTTCAATACATTAGTTGACAAAAATATCGACATGACAACATCTAAAGTCACTACAGTCAATGAATGCCCAAACTCAACACCATAGCAATGGATGAAGGCTGCTTTTTTTGTCTAATCCACAGTCATATAGCCTTTACCAGCTCTGATTGTGGTCTTAGTACACCAATTAAAAAGGACAAGAAATCAGGAGCTACTGGAGGTAAATAATCAGGACAGTATACAGTATATTGGGAAAATACCATTTCCTGGCCAGTTTAATGTTAATTTGACAAGTAGCGCCATCTTATGTCTTTTGCTCTTCCTAATTACAAAGTCAGTTAACAACAGTGTCCTCATTTTGCATCAAAATATTCCAAACTGGGTCCCTTTGACATGTTGAGGCATGGATCTAATTGGACGTCTAGCGATGTGTTGATGTGCAAACATCTCGCAGGGTTTGCAAACTGTAAACCCTGCGAGATTGAGCCAGTGTAATATCTAAATGGTTTCACCCCAAAAAACCCACAGATACTTGATTGGATTTAAATCCAGAAAAAAAAAAAAAATATATATTCCAAACCCTTTATGAAAAAATGGAAACGGTCGGAGGGAAACCAAAAACTTCTAAGACAGCGAAAGAAATAACAGTTATCTTCTATTTAAATACTTGTTATTGACTGAGATTCTACTACAACATTGTACAGGGTCTTTACAATGCTCAAGTAGGAGCAATATGTTAGGGTAACATCCACATGGATGGCAACACACTAAGCCTCCAGGCTGAATATTGCCCAAAGCCACACACTGCCTCCAAAGTCTGTCTTCTTCCAATATTACACCCCAGTGCCATGTGTTTTCCAGGCGTATCACATTTCCACACAATCCACATGATGGACAATGGACAGAAATATGCATTGGCATCCGACAATGCAGACGTACCTACAAAAGCCAGAGCTACCAAAAGCATTTATGTTTATTACTCAAGTAGAAATATGCTTTGTAACGCCATCTGTTTTAAAACACTTTTGTAGAAGTTAGAGTATCAACTAAGCTTTTTACCTAAGTAAAAGTGTAAAGTACCATTTTTAAAACTACTTACAGTACAAAACTAAAAGTAGTGCATGAAAAAAATGTTAAGGACAGATGCTTTAAACGTTATACTGGTTACCGCACTACCTTATTAAATGAACAATTTCCTACTATTCTGAATGAAAACTTCCTTGTACTTATTTAGTTACTAAAACTAATGGCAACAGGGTCAAATTAAACTTTGCATAATTTAAAAAAACTATTAGTTTTGGTATGTGGTGAAAAACAAGTTCTGGACAAAGAAATTGTCTGGATAAAATCATTTTTATGCTTTATTTATTTTTTAAATGCCAGAAGGCATAAGGAAAATTTGCTTAAATGAAACAAAACTAACAAGCCTATTTTTTTAAATGTAAGGAGTAGAAAGTAAAGATAATTGCAAAACAACTGCAAGTAGAGTAGAAATGGAAGATTTGTCTAAAAAATTAATTACTCCATTAAAGTGAAGATAGTCAAAATTTCTACTTAAGTAAGGTAATGAAGTATTTGTTCTTTTTTAGTTGACACCTGTAAGAAAAGCAGAACCAGCTTGAACTGCAACCATCCAACCACATATGGCAAGTGCATCACAGGTCTTGGCTGACCTTGTCCCTTTTGCTTGATTTATGTCCCTCATTAGCGGTTCAAGGTACAGTAGCTTAAAAACGTTCACTTGAAATGTATTTTTAAAGTAAAAAAAAAAACATCTGTTGGTTTTAATATGAAAGGAAAAGTTGATTTTTGGAGAGTTGATTTTTACATGTAAACAAAAGATTCACTACTGAAGACCTAATGACTTTCTGGTGTTTCTCAACATAAAAGCTTATTGCATCTGATGTTCTCACTGAAATTGTGACATTTTCAGAACATCTGGATTTTAAGTTTGCACTTATGCTGAGTACCTTGACGGGTTTCTTGCGCGCTAATTCTGCCTCGTTGTTCTCAGCCTCCTCGTGCTCCTTGCAGCCTTGGGGAAGGTTGGAGTAGTTGGCCAGGCTGCTGAGAAGGGAAGACACCATGGGCCTGGTGTCCATTTCCTCCTGAAGAGACAACGACGAATGGATATAATCAGTTAGCAGTGTGTTAAATTTTGGATAATCTCCAGAATAACCCCGGTCGACCTTGGCAGACAGCCACTCACACTGAGCCTGGTTCTGCTGGAGGTTTCTTCCTGTTAAAGGGGAGTTTTCCTCTCCATTGTCGCTACAAGCATGCTTAGTGTGAGGGATTGCCTTCAACTCAATGAGTTGATGCAATCAACTGGTTTTCCGTAAATGGAAAACTTCGACTGTATGATCTGGTTGAATTGTGTCTGTAAAAACCTTGAGATGACATGTATTGTGAATTGGTACAATATAAATAAACTGAATTGAATTGAAAACCACTGACTCTAGTTTTTTAATGAGTTATCTCCAAATTTGTAAAAGTTCAAGCAAAAACAAAATGAACACAGCACGTTTCCTATTAGATTGGGAAAAGTTATAAGGTCTTTCCTGTCACTGTGTAAAAGATGGCTGCATTAATACACAGCTCCAACATGCCCTTCTAACAATAACTACCTTCATTAATCAATGTCCGGGCCCTACGGTTAGATCCGTTAGACCCTGTGTCTAACTTTCAGTGCTGAACATGTGTATAAACCTTCTCCATGTACATGCGAGCGGGCCTGTGCAGATGAGATCTTACCTCAAACAAGGCCATGTTCTTGCCGTCATATTGTTGACTCTTTTCAGCTGCAGCTTCACTGCTGTTGATGAAGGGGCTGCTCTCTTTGGGATTACTGTCACCTGAAAGAAACAAAAACAGATATGTTTTAGGGCTGCACTGAAATAAAACAGGCACATAAAGGACAAACCTGCAGAGGGAAGTTTTTCTGACTTACATTAAGCCCCTTTTGGGTACAAAGTCACTTTCAAAAGCCCAGACTTTTTAAAAAGATCTTTCTATTTCTGATTAGGTGAAGAGAGACACACACGAGGCTTTAAGTACAGGATGTTAGCCAAGAAAGGACGGGAGGCTTGTCATCTCTGTCAGAGGGGGGAAGAAACAGAATGAAAGCTAATGGACTGTGCAATCGCAATATGTGCAATGCTATATATCCCATATGTCCAAGACCAGAAGATCTCAATCAGGTTCAAGCAACACTAAGATGTTTTTAAACCATCTCTGAAAGGAAAACAAGCACCACTGAAACATCATAAGGAATTCTTTCCAGCTTCCTTGTCAACAAAACCCAGAGACAAAGAGGCAGAGTGATGTTATTTCGGGTGACAGCAAGCTTAAGGCATCAAGGCTCCATGTACAAGCATCTGTCCACAAGTTCCCCTGCCCAGACCAAGCCGGGTCTTTGAACAACCAAAAAAAAAAAAATAAATTAACTAAAAAGGTTTTAAAACAATGTGATGAAAGTTTCTGCAACTGTCTGTCTGCAAACCTCTTTGATTTCCATGATATAATTGACAATATCACTGATGTCATGCATCGGACCATGATAACATCACTTTTGCAGCATTAGTAAACAAATCACCTCATTTCAGTTGTTCCCTTTACAACAGCAGCTATTATTTTAATTTGATAAACAGGCTTTATTTACTCTGTAATTGGGCTCTAACTCTGACACTACCTTAATTATGTCACTGAGTTGGACTCATATGACTCGGATGTCACCTAAATATGAGATCAGTTTAGTTTCTGATGGATGTCACATTAATACAAATAACCTAAATACTTTGAAATCATCTATGTGTAATTACGTTTTAAAATCCATATTTATTAGCAAAATTTAGTGAAATCTTTTGTAGTAGCAGGTTGCTCATGTTTGGCACTGTCAGACTGCAGTTCATCCCAGCAGTCAGGACTTTACATGTGATGTAGAAGGGAGTTTTTCCTCTCCACTGTCGCTACAAGCATGCATAGTGTGAGGGATTGCCATCGAGTCAATGAGTTGATGCAATCAACTGGTTTTCCTTAGAAAACTGAATCAATTTGACTGTATGATCTGGTACAACTGTAAAGTGCCTTGAGATGACATGTGTTGTGAATTGACGCTATAGAAATAAACTGAATTGAATTGATGTAGAACCAAGACTTCTTTTCATCACATGGTCACTCAACCTTTTAATTACACTCTTAATTTAAATAGACAAAAATTATTTATCAGCAGCAATTAAAAAAACATAATGACTCTAAAAGCATATTTATTAATTCCTATATCTGTGGTGTGAAACATGGGTGGGTTTGTTATGTCAGGCAGCCATATTAGTCTATGTTCGTAAGTGTGCTACTGCGGTTGAGAAGATTACCACTGTAAGATGGTATTTCAAATTATTTTATAGATATATTAAGTTATAAACATTTCATTATAATACACTTTACCAATAGAAGTTTAAATAATGTCATGTAAAATCAGTTTACATTTAACTATATTCTGAGGTATAAAATTACAACATGAACAATTTTAAATTGTTTGGGTTGTAATTATTTTTTTTATCCACACAATTTTAAAATGTGTTTTAGCATCTTGCAAAGGGACCACTTGCTTTTTGGAGTCTTTAACCAACATCAGCATAATTCTGGTATGATATCTGACTATCCCTCTTGGAAGGATTGAGACAGTTTATGTAAAATGCTGAACTTCTTGTGTCATTTAACGATACCATTAGAGCAAATGTCAGCTTCTCTATGGAGAACAGAAAAAATACAAACTGAATTTTCACAGACTAAACCATCAAAATGGATCATGAGATCAAACCATGTTGAATCTGAGCCCATTTCCTGTTCTGTTCTTATGGTGCATGAACCTGTGGAGATAAGCTGAGGGTTTTAAGGTACAAGAGTGGAAGAATTAACTTCCGTCAAGGTGCAAGTTCATCCGTCTTTCTAGCTTCTCTCTTGGACTATCACACAGAAAAGTATAGCCAAAAAAATGCCAGTAAAAGCGCAGGCGTTGAATTTAATTTAAAGGATTCTGTTTGCAGAATTAAAATGAATCGAAATTTGTTTAAGAAGATCCCGCTTACAGTCCAAATAAGTGCGCAATTTAAGTATTTTTTCTGAGAATGAATGCAGAAGAAAAAAATAGAAAGTACTGGACGTACAGTAAGTGTATTCTATTGCGATGTATTCCAATAAGCTTATTTCAATTTTTATTACTGAATGGACATCGTGTGGAAGCTAGAGAGCTCAAATAAAAAACAAGTGAGAGAAAAATAGGAAAAATTATTTAGAGAATTTTTAATAACAAATAGCCTTTTCAAAATAGTTTATGTGGCAACTGAGGAGAATGAAGTACTTGTAAACAAACTCTCCAGAGCCAGGCTGCAATTAATACATAACAGTGCATTTGGAGTGCTAGCTAGCATATGATAGCTTATGTATTTTCTTAAACTGTAATTTATAAAAACTCACTCACTAAAGCAGGCGCCCAAGGTGGTGATTTCAGTTTTGACCCATATGAACCATACTTCTTGTTAAATGGAAACTAAGACAATACCGATTGCTTCTATTAATCAAACCTTTAAAAAAAGCACCATGGATGCTGAGGACAACAAAAAAATGAGAAAATCACAAAAAATGATTAAAGCAATTTGATCACCATAAACAGCAAAGGTCTTGGTTGTGAAGGTTGCACGGTGTCAACTGTCTCATTTGCACCTTCAAGCATAACTTGAGGAAGACAGCAGATTGCTCTCCCTCTGGCTCTCGGTCTCGTCTTGGACTGAACACTGTGAGACCGGGTTATTTTTAGCCAGAATGCTGCAGCTATGATGTCGGAGCAGGGCTAACAGACGGCACGCCGTTGTGTGGAGACAACCGAATGTAGGGCCACTCAGACAGAGGGCACAGAGAAAATAGGGCAGCGTTGAAGGATTGTGGTTGAAAAGAGCACAGAAGCGAAATAATTAAAAAGGTAGCAGTTCAGTGAAAGGGGTAAAAGTAAGAGTGCAGATAAAAAGATGGAAGAAGAGACAGATAGATGGTGTGAGAGTGAACAGATAAAGTGGGAAGCCGCAGAGGGAGAGTGGAGCCACACTGTAAAATGTAAAAGCTCCTGCAACATTTAAGGTTCAGCTCACTTTGACCTGAAGGTTAAAATAAACATAGCTGGTAGAAGGGAAAGTAAAGTGTCCCGCAAAGAGCATAAGGATTACTCTGTTATTTTGCAGACAGCTTCTATCATCCATGAATCACATCCGTAAATGGTAAAAGATGGATGGATGGACGGACGGACAGACGGATGAATTTTGAAGGTGTCATTTGCAACATGCTATAAATTGTAAGTTTGCTTTATCAAGTCCAAATCAAAATTTCTTTATCAGTTCCAGTGAGTTCCTGATGGAAACATAATTCTTTGTGTTGAGAGCTGTTCCTGCACAACAGTGATTTAATTTATATGCAAAAAAGTAAAAAAAGATCAACGAGATTTAAAGGGGAGTGGTTAGCTGTATGTCAAAATGACTAACATGCTTGTAAAGCGTTAAAGCATTTCAAATTCCCCTGATTAAACCAGCAGTTAACCCTAAAGCGCTTCTACTTATAACCTACAATATAACTCTCATTGTTGGCTAACATGGAAAAGCTTCACAAATTATATATCTCTTAGGCTGCTTCAATGAAAGACATTTATATTTGTGAATGAGTTTTTGTAAAGGTTTAACAGCGGAAGCGGAGCAGCTCTTAAAGAACCAAAAGAACAATTGTTAACATGCACACCCAGTAAGAAAAAGTCACAAAGGCAACTACTCATTTTTATCATTTACCTCTACCTTTATAATTCAAATCTCATCCTCAAAGGAATAATGGATTAATTCATTTTTTTTGACAATTCTGGAAATAGTTTTGCACTGACCCCATCAGTAAAGTAGCTTATCCATTTCCTGTCTGATGGGATCTGTACAACAATGGCTCTAGCTATTAAAGCCTCTTTTATAGTTGAAATGCAGAACTTCACCACTCACTGTGTGTCTTTCTGTCCGTGGAAATCCATCATCATAAGTTTCACATCTGATATTTTCTTAATAGTTGGTGCTTAGTGCACACAGGCTTATACGGGGCTTACTGTCATGCCATCAACCAAATGAAAGAATTTTCCTCTTTTAGACTGTTTCTGTATTTCATGTGCCTTTTAATCCTTTATGTATATATTATATTATCTTCTAAGTAGCTTAATATTAAATTAGACTAAGCATTAAAATATCTCTTTTATATTTCATAAAAAATTTTAAACAAATAAATGAGGTTTTCTAGAATTTAATGTTGAGGCAATATTAAAGGGGCTTAGTTTTCGAATCATACTGCCACCTGTGGCCAAAACACAGAACTGCAGGACTCTTCGGCATGTTTTGTTTTTTTCTTTTCTTTTTTGTCTGAGTTGAGCTGGCTGTAAGTCGCTTCTGAGGATCCACAAAATCCATCTTGAACTACTACGCTTCAATTGTTAGCAAGTTTGAAAATATTAAAGAAGGACACGGTTAATGACACATCTGCAGAAACAACGTGGGGATTTCTGACCCACAGTACTTTTAGGGAAAATTGGCCACAGGCTTACAGATGCATCAATGCTGAACTACCAACGTATCACTCTTCTAATCAATGTTTCAGTCGCAAAAGATCAAATAAAAAGGCTATTGTAAAGATATTTTTCACTAAAGACTAAAATAATGTCTCTGTAAATTATGTATACTGAACGTTTTAGTTTTAAACATTTAAACTGGTAAGTCAGCATGTTTAAAAATTATTTGCATAGCCTCTATCAATTTTATTCACGGCTATGAATAAAGTTATTCTTGTTTTTTTTTACCCTTTTAATAATCCCATAAATTCTTCCATAGAGGATGTAATTCTTCTCTTGATGTATTGTCTAGATTTTAACAGCTTATTCATATCTGAGTCCTTTTAGTTATATTTTATTATAGTCAACCCAAATGCAGGATGACTGATAACTTTAAAATATTCCACTTATGTACCTAAACACCTTTGAGTTGATTTTATTTGATGCCCTTTCTGTTGTTACCAACAAATACTGTAAAGTCACCTTCATTGAATTTGGCTGAACACCAGCAGGCTTTTTCATTCGACCAAACCCTCAATAAACAAGGTGACATGTTTATGCTGCAACACTTTCAGTAGATTAAGGACGCAGTACTTACAATGTGTATTCCCTGCTTTTGATTGATTCTAGTTTCTTGTATCTAATAAAAATCATTTTAAAACCTGAGTGGTGATCTAAGACAATTTTCATCTTTTACTAAACATTTCTTATTTTTAAGGGAAACTTGAAACAAACTGCTCTGTAGCAGATGGAATATATCTGAGCCCTTTTATTATCATTGCCAAAGTTCACTACAGTATGTGAAGCAAAAAGACACCAAACTGTAGAAAAAATATTTTCTCTTAAAAATTAAGCCTGGCTGTTTCCCTTCCATTATAAGCATTTTCAACCACATAGTCTAAATACTGTTCTAACCTGCTGAACAGTCAAGGCTCCGTTTTTAACGTTTGACTAAACAGCGGTTTGATTTCTACTAATGTATAATTACATATAGAAATAATATTTGTTATAGAGCAATCAAGTTCCCTTTCCTTAACTTTAGTCTTAATTGATCTAAAGTTACCTGAATGACTTTGGATGAATGGTTAAACCAAAATAAATTATCTGGGTCTTAATGTTGACGAATGAACCTAACTGTAAATTTTTGTTTTTTGTTTTCTAATCTATCCATCTTTGAATTATCGGTCTGAAATCTAAATGAAAGATGAACAGGTTATAAAATACAAATACAAGTACAAATTTGTGTAACTGAAAGAAATTAGAATTAAAGTAAACATCTGAAGCCCGATTTACACTTTGCTCTATTATGCTTTGAATTTCCCTGCCTTCCTAATTTACATTGTGTGCACAGATAGCGAATATAAAGCCAGTAACCAAAGACCACAACAACTCCTCCCATGGATTTCAAAACGAATAAAACTTCTTCAAGTTTAATATTTTAGCAATCTAGATATTTTCAGGAGTTAAATTCTATACAGGTAAGTACCATGAGTGTAGAAAGGCTATATTTGCTGTATCTATTTGTAAACACACAAACATATATGAATATCATACATACCTGTATATAAATACACTGGTAAATGCCTTAATATAGAATGTTTTTTTAGCAAATATAATCATGATTAGTGAACTAATTTGAAAATCTGGATGCTGTGATTCTTCCATTTCTGTTGGAGGGATGTGATTTCTGATAGTGAGAAAATTGTTACTGCAGTCTTAATGCGGGGTCTTGCAAAAGAAAAATAATATAACTTAATTTCGCCATCTGTCTACTCGCAGCAACCCTGGAGTAAATTCTCTTATTGATTTAAACTATTGTGTATTCGCTCCACTGTTGGCAGCTGGGCGGGGTGGAGCAGACGCTGTGTAAATTACTAGTCATCCATAGTCCTTTTCCACCTTCCTGCTGCAAGGCAGCAAGAAGGTGGAAAAGGACTATGGAAGGCAGCAAGGACTATGGACTATGCAAGGCAGCAAGAAGGTTCTGGGTTCGATTCCTGGCCTGGGGTCTTTCTGCATGGAGTTTGCATGTTCTCCCTCTACATGTGTTGGTTCTCTCCGGGTATCCACCGTCCAAAAAAATGACTGTTAGCTTAATTAGCTTCTCTAAATTCTCCTTAGGTGTGAGTGTGTGCATGAATGGTTGTTTGTCCTGTTTGTCTCTGTGTTGTCCTGTAGACAGCTGGAGATAGGCACCAGCACCCCTCGCGACCCCTGTTGGGATAAGCGTGACAGAAAATGGATGGATGGATTTTTTAACCTATGAGTTTCTTTCAGAATTGCCTGTTTTTAGCTGTCATCGTCCAAACAGTGCCTAATGAGTACTAATTACCAGTTGTAATCTAGTCAGTGCTGTGTTTAAAAGGACGTGCAGAGTTATTTTTGTTTGATTTTTATCAAAGTTAAAAACTGTTTGGTTTTATAGCTATAGTTTCTTTTCTTTAACACTTCCACACAGGATTTAAGTTTTATAGTGTGCATGACTCAATAATCCTGTAAATATATTATCCATCCTTAGTTTGGAACATCTGCAGTTTCTCTAGTCAGTGTAAGATAAAAAAAAAAAACATTCATTTTCAACTTCTGCGATTTTAAAAGTGTTTTAGAATTTCCTTTAGGATTAAAATAGTGCATTATTTTATGTTGGTCTTAAGTTTATGCTTTAGATTTTAACATAACATAAGAAAAGGTTAAAAAAAAAGGCACTTTAACTGTGATTGTAAAGAAAAATGTCGATGGAAACCTATTTCACAGCAAGAGCTGCATTTGGCCAGAATAAGGAAGCCACTGAGGATGATTTGGTAAGAACTATTTTAATGCACCTTATCGATCCTTCTTGTGAAGTGGTGAGGTGGCGACAGTCACAGCTTTTGCTGTCTCACTCTGCCTGCACAGTGTCACTTGGCTATCCTGCCCTTCGTCTCCGAGGACTGACTCCAATCGGATAAGCCAAAGAGCTACATATTCTTGAGGAGCTGACTCAACAGAAGCTCTGGGGCTACTTGTTGGTTTGGCACATGCATACGAGCAAGTGTGTATGTAAGTGGCGGTGCAAGTGCATATGTGTGTTTGGCTCACACCCGATTAACTGCGCCGTAAAGCAGCAGAGGAGCTGCGGCCAATTAATCTCAACTTGGGAACAAGCGGCTGGATTTTAGCCATCTTGAAAGTAAAGTGCACTATCAATGTGCTGTTTCAAATAGTAGGAGTTTGAATTCATGATGTACTTATAGATAATTCATGTGTAAAACTGCACACATAACATTGGTTCTACACAGTGGAGTGAGTGCATGTTACTTTAGGGGAGAGAAGAAATGGAAGGGTAAATACATTATTCAAACAAAGAAAACATTGGATTTCCTCCTGTATTTTCTGAGGTGTGTCTCCTTTGCATACAACTGCATTATTTCATGTCAAGCATTTATAGCTAAATGTATATTTGTTTTGTTGTTAGAATGCAGTTTTATGGTTGGTTGATATTTTATTTTTAATATGATTCTCAAATGTGGTCAATGATAAATTGTACCGAGGCCCTCTGTTCAGTTATAAAATCCATCCTCATTGCTGCATTCCATTTTAGCCATTTATTCATAAAATTTTCCCCTAAATATTGCATTCATATGCGATTTACTTACTGCAAAGCATAATGTACAGAATAAGAATATGGTAACATGATTGAATCTCCATATCTGCCCATAGACATTCATTTCATTCACTAGTTTCTCTCCCTATTGACATATGTTATGCTTTCTTTTTGAGAGTTTTAATCTAAGACATGAGTATGAATATCGACATGAAAGCACTCACTTTTATCACTGTGCTGTGGGGCATAACTGTATGCTGATCAGTATTCAGTCCAATGCTTTAGGTGCAGTTTGAATTTTAATGCGCTGCCTCACAGGGTATGACTTTGAAACAGTCCCTTCTATGCAGGTCTTTATTGTCAAAGAGGTCCTCTTTTGTTATTTGATTTTAAACCGGTGGCATTCAATAGACTGGCTTCTGTTAGAATGTCTTAGGATGTTAAACCTCATGTTAGCTAATGTATCACACAATGGCAATCACATCCGATGTGACACTAAAAAGCACAAACTGTTTGTCTTCTTCTCTTTTTTGATGTATTTCAGTATCTTTGGTACTTCACTATTTACAGGCCTCACAAAGTATTGGTCCAGGGCACCAATACTTTTTTAAAAGTTTTGCGCTGAATTCAGTTAGACCAATACAAATAATCACATGTTTATCAGTTATCCCTGTTAATAAAGAAAGTGCATGCTCAAATTACCATTCACAGGAGCAGGATTTGATGCCATAGTATTGGACTTTGAAGCTTCAGCATCTAATGGAACATTTCCTGTAATGCTTTTAGAAACAGTAAATTCTCCCAGTGGATGATTCTCAGTTCATTAAACAACTTAAGAGGGTAGAAACTGTGAGGATCTGCACATTAAATAAACTACTGTATCTTGAAAAATGTCCAAGCAACGCACATCCCCGCTCGGCTTTATTCTTCACTTTAGTCATTTCACCTCCTTATCTTCCAGTAACTGTATGCTGTAGTGTTTAAAACCTTTAAATGTAAAACCTGCACCTTTCTGACTTGTTCACCTGTCAATGCATGTTAACTTTGAAAGAAAAGTGACAGGCAGGCAGCAGGCCGCCTGGCGTGAGGTGCAGCTAATGTGTAGCCATGTAAAGCCTGCCACAGTGAGCCCCGGTGGAGCTTGGCTATCAGACTTCCTCAGGTTGTAGGCCGGTTTCAGGAGAACACTTTGTGCCCTGTCAGTCAGCTGCACGCCTCCTGCATGCATACCACTGCCCGCGGGAGTGACTTCAGCTAGCTGCTGTAATTGGTGAGCCACAGAGCTGTGGGGTGAAGGAAATAGATGAAAAAAAGGAAGGAATGGCGTGGGAGGAGAAGAGAGAGAGAGAGAGAGAGAGCGGCAGGGAGACAAGAGAATAGAGTGCAAGAGAGACTGATCGAGACTTGAGTTTAGGGAGGATTATACTCTGTGAGGTAATTGGTTGAGGACCAAAGGTGCCTCACGCCTGTTATCTTTGACTTTCTATCACCCATTGCAAAGAATTGGGGTAGGATGAAAACCGAAAGAAAATGGTCAGTGACACGGTGGGATCAAGATCCCACGTAAGAAATTCCCCTTAGCTTATCTCATGCCAGGAAATTTAATTTAAGCCAAATATATAATTTCCTGTTGTGTTTTCTCCTGCCAGGTGCTGCTGTGAAGCCAGGCACTATCAGTTATTTTTGGCCCCTTCTTGGATAAAGGAGTCCTGTAAGGGGGGTCAGTAGACTGTAATTAAATGATATAATTTATGACAAAAATAAGGAGCTGGACAATAAGTGTGTTTCAGGTTCCAATCCCCAGATGGTTGGCCTTAGTGATGTCAGTCTGTTAAAGTGATCAATTGGACTCTGTGGTGACAGGGCTATCATGAACCCATCAGTTCAACTGCTTTCGTCTCAACACTAGATGTGTGAATGAAAGAAACAAACGACGTGTCTCTGCCGTCCTGCTTGTGCTGCTACTACCATCTATGAGGTCACATCCATAGTCATCCTAAACTCTGAAATAGGACAGGAGACAATTTTTCCAAAAGCCCCCAAGACAACATAGGGAGGGCACATCTTCTTCAGCACCTTCCCTCATTCATTTTACCGCGTGATCTTCACCCTGCAGCTGTGATATCACATCCCTTATGGTTAATTTACCTCCACACATCCTTGCCTTCACCTTCCCATTTTTGTATTCCGTGGCCTTTATCTCACCTCTCAAATTCAGCCAGAAAAAAATATTGCACTCATTTTGAAAAACAAAGCCCACAGACTTGATATGCACCTTAAAGTAACTGTACAAAGTGACTTTTTTTTTCTTAGCAAAAACATTTCTACTTGTTCACAACGCTATAACGAGAGACAGAAATGGTTTTAGACATTCTCTATTTGCTTTAGTAAAGACTATTCTCTAGTCTATTTTATTCAAGATCAGCCCTAAATGTACATTTCTGTAGTATGTGCCAAGACTGCTTTAAATGTTTAGGATTTGAGGAAAATGGCTTGGATCTCCTTCTACATGCTGCACACCATTGTCTGACTTTAGTGGTGAATCTGAGGCATGTTTACGGACCTGTTTAGATGACGAAGATACTATTTTTTTAATGTACACCAGTATTAAATACTCACACAGCATCATGCTTCCATATTTCCCTTTACAGACAGGACGGTGCTGTCAGGCTGCTCAGCCTTCTTACTTTTTTCTCCAAATAAAATGTATCTCTAATGTTCTGGCCTCTTCCTCTATGAGTGACTTTTTCATCACTCTAAAGGAATCATTTCATTCTATTAGAGATTTGTTGCATTTATACAATGATCACTGGTTAAAGAACAATCTGACCTTTTTTTCTTTACATCTTTGTCTTTGATGAAGCACAGAAGTGTTAGAAATGCACAAAACATGTTCTGTTTCTTATTATTCATTGGCATTTTGACAGCATCATCTTTAATGGCTTTCTGAATGTTTTTTTCCCTTGTTCCAACAAACCAATGCATGCATATCTGGGTATGGTGTTATTTTTCCCCCCCATTGTTATTGCAAGTTCTGTTTTATTTAAATGGAAATTCAAACAACATAATACATGAATGCAAATTTGAGAAAATAAATTGCAATCCAAAAATTTAACTTTGGAAACATTTTACTCAAAAGATGGTTTTGAGAAAAACTTATCTTCACATCTGGGGAGCTGTGCTTTCTTCTGGTACGGTAAGCAGAAAGGTATCGATCTAGCCTCGTGAGACCATCCTGATCTCGTGAGTTTTCAAGGTTTCACTCGCAGATCAGT
>NW_015151125.1:174216-177561 GCF_000732505.1 Cyprinodon variegatus
AATTCAACAGAAGGTTTCCAGATGGATATGCGGAGCAAATCCATCTGGCGGAGTCAGGTTAGTATCGATCTGCGTGGTTAGCAACATTTTTATTGATAAAGAGTGTTTGTTTGTTTGGTTCTTTTATAAGAAGAACAGTTAAAAAATATGAATATGAAAATATAAACTTAAAAAAAATGTGAAAAAAAAATAATAATTTGAAAATAAAATATGAAAAAAAAGGGGGAAAAAATCAAAGAAAAAAGCAAAGTTACTTTCAATACCTGCTTTTTTAAAGTTTTATTTCTGGATTGCATTTTTTTTTTTCTATAATTACAAAAAATGTTTTTTACTTACACCCACAATGGAACAAAATTCCCTCTATATTTTCGTTGGTCTGGATTTGATTAAAAGCATCGTCTGTGCCTCCATTTGGTCTGTGCTAATGTGATCTAAGTCAAATTTACTCTGCGCATTTTTATCCAGTACACTGGAGATTCTAAAAACATAATATTAATAAAAGGTTAAAGTGTCTCTTCTTTCTAATGTAAAGATCACTGTAAAGCACAAATGTTTTGTTAATTCTATCTGCAACATGTGCACCTGATGGTGTTTAATGCTGTTTGGATTGGTTTTTATTTTCTACAGAAATAAAACGACACAGTGATAACATCTGGAGTTTTCTTAGCTTGCAAATGTCCAGTATTCAAACCGATGGGCTGAGGTTGCAACAAAACACTCTCCAGCAAACTGCAATTAAAACTTAAGTGCTGATGTGCCGGGCAACTGCACGACATCTTACTGCTTCATAATGAGAAGAGGCAGGTTATGTAACGCAGAGCAAGATGACATCAGTGACGCACTCCACCATCTTCTCTAGAAGGCACACACTAGCCTGCATGGGGAGAATACATCTACATCAAACTTGTTTCCAAACAAACAAACAGAATAAACCGCAGCTATGAAGCACCAATAAAAGCAGATGTGTCACAGTGATGTTCAGCCTCCTTTTACGAGTATTTTCACCTCTAATGTAGCTTTAGATTATTAAAATTCATCTTTCACATTGGTAATAACAGTTAATATACAGCTAAAGTTGGTTTATATCAAAGCAGATGCATTTGTAGACATTGCAGAGTTAATTTTCAGACATAAACTTAATTCAGATCAGGTGTCAAAATGTAAGGATAAGTGTTCAGACCATAGCATTCAGTCTGAATAATTTGCATGGAAAAATCCCAGTCTAAGCTAGTAGTCTCACCAAAACTTTGCTGCAGTAGTTGTAGAACAAGCTGGGAAAGTGTTCACTTATCTGGAAATCTGAAAGTTACTCTTAAATAATTTGTCTTTATATGTAAAAATAACCAGAAAATATCTGGTTTCTTTAAATATTATTTAATATGTTAAAAAAAATAACAGAATGCTCTAAAGTTTGTGACTGTAATGCTTCATATTGCGAAGACGTTCACACTTTTATGAGGATTCAGACACTGCCTGAACCTGCTGACTGTGTCTCAATAGGAATCTCACATTTTAGAGGATATAAAAATAAATGGTCACAGAATAAGAAGCAAGGAGGGAGCAAAAGATCATTCATAATCAGCGCAGTTTATAGCCTATCAGCTATAACTGGACACATAATGGAGGGGGATCTATAGACTGAAGCTCTGCAGAAGACAGACAGAAAAAAGGAGGCAGACATTGTGCAGAAATGCAGACAGAAGTAGCAACATCCTGAAAAACTGGTCTTTTTTTTGGTTTCTGGCCCCAGCAGATAAGAGCATAGCATTCATGGGTTTATCAGGTGTTTCGGTAGAGGTGCATTACCAGTTCCATGTACTGATAGTGTATAGTACTCCTAAATTGGTGTGTATGAACCTTCACACTTATTTCGAACATTTATTTGTGCTGCTGGTGTGTTTGACTGCTCTTCCCTGAAACCCACAACACCGAGGCTAATGTTGTTGAAGACAGATGGATCTTAGTGGTATTTCTAGACTGTGGGAGATAAATAAATAATGAAACACAGATTTGAATTTAGACCGAGATTAAATCTTTAAGACCTAAGCTTTTTACGGCGTTGCGCTTAGAAAGACACAAGCAGAAGGAAAAATAAAACAGCAGATATAGAACAAGATCCCCCACCCATACAGGAGCATCCACAAGTAGCTCACCTTTAATTATTTTACTTTATAACATTAATGCTAAATGGGTCTTATTAAATTCATAAGGGTGCCATTTGTCTGCATTTTATAAAATATGAAAGTCTTGTGAGCTGCAGCTTTGAGTCCTTTTCAAAAAAGCATTTACTTGTGAAAAGCGTGCAAAAGCAAAAGAGAAGGGGATACATTTAAAGTGGAAGTGAGATGGAGTGTATCTCTGTTAGGCTGTCTCTTCTGGCTGATCTTTAATGACTTTTTAAAAAACTCAAAATTAAAAAGAGAAAGTTAAATAAGAGGCTCTCAGTGAGGAGAAAAGATAGCATGAACAAAGGATCTTTTTCTTTTATTTCCCTCCTTTTCCCTGTTTTAGCCTGGCTGGTAAAAAGCCCTGTTGTCTGAAATTGATACAGTGGTTGTGTGTGTATAAACTCATTCCTGGTGGGCCCATAGACTCCAAAGACCAAGGCTTTTGTCTGCCTTTGATTACACCTATGAATTATGCATCTGCACCTCTGTTTCTGTGTGCCTCTTTGTGTGTGTGGAACTGAGCCAGCAACTGCAGTGCTTGGCGACAGTGACTGATACTGCTTTGCCATTCTCCTTGCTGCCTTTCTTTAACACAGAGACACATGTCAGCCCACACACAAACATACCATATGGCTGATATGTGCCCTTTTTAATACTTTTAACCTCTGCATCAGTATTTAGAGCAAAAACCTTAAAGTCATAGGGAAGTGGCTGGTCCAACGGTTGCAGTTCAGAATTCTCTAGAGTGATGCACGACTTTACACGAGTGAATAAAGTGAATGTGATTGGTCGAATATCAAGGGGGCGGGATGGTTGTGGCAGAAGGTTCGCAAGCAAGTTTGATTGTGGCCGGTGTCTCGAAAGCATCTTGCTAACCAGTTAGCAACTTAGTGCTAATAGGTTCCCAATGGGAAATTACAATGGGACCAAGCATTACTAAATTGGTGACTTAGCCATGACAATGTCAGGGAACACTATGGACAGCGGAAACATGAAAGAGGAGGAGAGTTTTGTGTCGGAGGTCGTGGATGAATCTCCTCCATCATATTTTTTATTTACAGTAGAGGAAGTTGTTGCGGAAGAGGACACCACGGCGGCAGAAGCTTGGTTTGGTGTAGAAGGCTTCCAGCCGTACATGTTTGAGCCCTTGCCTCGCAACGCTGCCAGTTCTGTTAGC
>NW_015151125.1:177571-184906 GCF_000732505.1 Cyprinodon variegatus
CCTGCTGAAGACACAGACGTCCATCCCCGTGAACACTGGGACGGAAATCAATGGGAAAGGAAAGAATGATTCTTATTTCAACCGTTGGGCATATTAGCTGTGTCTTATGAAATAAAGATGCTTTGACCAAAAAAATTTGATTGACAGATGACCGTTGATTTTTATTGGCCGAATTTAGGTGTACAAGCTGACGTCTAACTAACTGGCCTGCATAAAATAACGAAACACACCCCCCCACAGGTTTTAAGACAGGATTTTTTTTAAAACAGAAATTTCCTAAGTTTTAGGACAATGTGGTCTTAAAAAGAAAACATTTATATACATGTTTAAGCCAGAATGATTTGAAATTTAAATATGACTTCCCTATGACTTTAAATAAAAATCAATGATTGTAATGATTTCACTCTTTAACCATTTATATATTTTTTTACCAAAGGTCAAACACTGATCTGCCATTTAAACACCCAATTGGTGATATTTATTTATTTGAGCCTAATAAACCTGTTTCATGTGTAAAGCCTAATGGATTTAATTGCATGAATGCATGAAAGCTAAGTTTATTATGAGTCCAGATGGGATACTAATGCGTGCACAGAATTAGTTCAGTTCACAGATTTTGTGGTAAGAGATAATCCCAATGAGCTGCCAGCTTGTCTGACAGCAAACATTGACCTCATCCGCACACGCTGAAGGGACTGCAGCATAATTATCTTACCTTTTTTTAATCTGTAACAAGAATTTAGGTGATATTCTGTAGCTGTAGCATTTGTGTATAGCTCATACAGCAATGGACCAACGTTAAGCCATTTTTTACCCCTATCACGTATGAATTATATAATCATAAATCATTCTCTTAATGTATTTATCTTTATGACCTTTAATCATACTGTGCTACCATTCAGTTTATGTTAAGACAAACGCGGCGACATGAGACGCATCATTAGCATGCATGTAATTTTTGTTTCATTAAAATTAATTAGAAATCATCAGATCATCAATGAAAGTTACTAATCATTGAATTTTTAAATGTGAACTGCTTTTTGAAATGACTGCATGATTAAAACGCTCTGAGTAAACAGATCATCGCTTAGTAAACAATTTCTTTTAAGAATATTTCACATTTGAGATATTCTCTGTAAACAGAAATGAAAAGTTATTGATAAATAGTTTGGTCTGTTCTTACTTTAGAACATTGTGTAGCAAAACGCATGTTCTCATGTTATCAATGTATATTTGTGAATGGCCTCTGCCCCATATAAGTCTCCTTGATATCTGACAGATAATTGTGAGACCAACTGACTCATCAAAATTGGGCTTTTTTGTAGCTGCTGCTGTGCTAAATATTTGCTTTTGCATTGTAATCTAAGTTTTATTCTAGGTCCCAGCGAATATTTCCATCACATTACTGAGGTCTGTTATTCACCGACTCATTTTTGTAGCTAAAGCAACAATTTCAAAGGGACTGAGATGGCAGAACTAGAGCAACAGTAGGCTCACATAGAGAACAAGTTATTGGATCTCCAGGTCTGTTTTGAAATGTTAAGATCCTTCCTTTTTCTAGTCCCCAAACATGTCTCTTAAAAGAGTAGTTCCAAATTAGACTAAAAATCCGCTGAACTGAAATTTTGAACAAAACATTTTTAATTCAAAGTTGAACATTTTTATAATCAATCATTCTTGAATCCTGAAAGTGTTTTTCTTTTTCTCCCTGTCTACTAATTAAACATTTAAGTGTGGCAAGAGCTGTTCAGGGCAAACAGGACAAAACGATTTGTGATTCGGCATTGTGGCTGGAAGTTTATATATTATTAATATTTATATAATATCAATTTAGTGAGGAGACAGAGAAGATTAGGTTTTTGGACAGAAAAGTCCACTTATAAAAGAAATGTTTGGCATTCTTAATACATTAAATCGGCTAAAAAACTGAAGTTCAACCATCCATATATACCCTTAATTTCACCCATTCTATACTTATAGAGTTTCTAAAACTCCAGGATGAAGGCAAGATTACGTAGATGTAATCTATCCTTTTCAGCTCCTCTTCGCTTTTAAAGAAATCAGTTGAGGTGGTTTGGGCATCTGATAAGGGGGCCCTTTAAGCATCTTCCTTTGGAGGTCTGGCATGTCTCGAAAGTAGGAGAGCAAAGGACAAACTTAGAGGAGAAACTTTTTCCTTTTTGATCTGAGTATGTTTTGGGACCCCGGGGCTGGATTTCACCCCTCTTCCTGTCAAAACCTGACCTCAACTAAGGGAAAGATACAGATGGAAAGGAACAAGGTGCAAAAGGGCAGAAAACTACATTTCTGATTAAATTGCAATGTTCCTAGTTTTTCTATTTTTAAACAAACTGTAAAAAGAAAAAAACATGTTCAGATCAGGAGCTTTAAATTTATAATGACCCTCACTTGTACTGACATTTTAAATGCCAGGACTAGTTTAGGGAGCCGTGCTTAACCGTTGTCAGTCTGGGGGCAGTATGTGGAACACCAATCTTAGAGCATGAGCTCTTTCAAAGAAAATATCAGCTTCAAACAACTAGAGTAAACAGAAAGTTTAAAACCAAAGGACTATTTTAGGTTTCTACAAGTCCACACATGTTTCACAACTTGTGACAGAAGGCATTCTCTTGGCTTCAGCTGGTCATCATTTTTTATTAAATGACCTTCTGCTGGCATTATTATATCACCACATCCATCCGTCTTATCTGTCCCATATCTCCAATTTAAGGCCCAGGGGAGGCCAGCACTGCTGAACAGGAACAACCCTTCATTCATGACAGAGGAAATCCCTCAAGACACGTGCCCCTTTGCAAATAGACAAATGAGAGAGGCAGGATGTTTTACAATATGCAGGGTATATGCTGTAGTCATGCTTTTTACTGACAGCCTCCCAAAGTAAGGCCTCCCAGCACTTTTTTCCTCTTTTTTTTATAGTGCTGTAACATGACTTTGCCTTTATTTTACTACAGTAAAGCTCAAGGCTTTCAATTTGACAGAGAAAAAAAAGGATATGGATTTAAAAAAAAGAAAGGTTAACTGCAGCATTCTTGTCATGGAAGAAAAGTGGCTGAGGCACAGGGAGAGATAGAGCTCGGGATATGAGCTTTAGTGGAAACTAGTGAAGTGATAGAAACGGAGGATGAGATCAACAAAGGATTCAGACCAGACATGTGCTGCTATCAAGATCCAACCCTCTCAGACACAATGCACCAGTTGATTTCACCCAAACCACAGTTACAGTGAAAGAAAGATGCCGTGTTTGAGATATGGAGCTGTGAGGTGTCCCAGCAGCTCAGCAGGGGACACCGCACACAAAGGCAAGCCTCTCACTCTGTTAGGAGTTTGAATAACCTGACTCTAGTTTTCCGGTGTTATTCCTTTTTTTCTGTCTCAGCAGGAGGTAGAAAAACCTTAAAAGTTTCTGCATCTTTTCTGCTGATTTTGGAAGCAAAATCAGGTTGGGCTGTATAAAAAATATGATTATGGTATCAACAAAGAAAATACAGACAAACAAAAAGTACTTTTTTTTTTTTAACAAAACATGTATCTATCATTAGTCCTCAGACAAAAAAGTATAGCTTGCCTGAAAACTGAATTCTTGCAGTATTCCTGCGTTCACAAAATAACAAGAATCCATCTTGTACCTCTCCATCTACATATAATCGTACAAGACCAACCTGATATTCTGTAAACAGAGTATGCTTGACGAGAGCTGCCAAACCAAAATAGATGTACCATCGCAGGAGGACATACGCTTACTTCCTGCTATCACATCTATTTTGACAAAATCTAGTATTTCATCTTTAAAACAGGAACAGAAAGAGCAAAAAAGTATAAATTGTTGTGGTTTCTAATGGCATCTGTAGTTATGTAAATTGTTTTCATGACCGGCTAAAGCAAAATGCAGGGAATAGCCAAAAATCTAAAACCAAAACAAACTAAAACTAAATGCCTCCATTTATCAATCTGGCTGCCAGGTTTAAACTAAATCAGGGAGATTTACAGAATTTTAGCTTTACTGTTCCCCCTGAACTACAGCAAAGCCAGAGCTCACTTAAACTTGACATAAAGTCGGGATAGGATACATCATAAGAGAAGGATCACATTACATAAATCAAAAATCAGTTGAATGTAATGTGTTGCTGTGCTGAAACCAATTTTTAACAAATGCTGTACAGGCGATGGGGCTATTTAGTCTATTATAGTTAAATCTATCTGTCATATGATTCATGTTGTCTGTCAGCTGGTCTGTTTTATACTCTGTACTTCAGAGCTGTCTGGTCTTCCTCAGCTGCACCATATAGTACGTCCTCTATGTGTACTGAGTTCCTGTGGAGTGATTTAGTACTTATTCTTTAATGTGATTGCACACTGTAGCTATTAAAAAAAGTCTGAAATGTAAAAGTGTGTAACTGCTTTTAAACATATTACAATTTAATATTATGCTGAGAGGTAATACGTCCTTGCATACAGATTATCAGTACTTTGACAAGTGCACCCCAGCTAAATGCCGCTGCGCTCTAAGAAGCCTCCTTGTGTCAACACGGAAAGATCAACAGCCCAATACGAAGCTGAACAGAGAGAGAAATCTTTATTACTTCTATCACACTAACGCATATCTACCTTGTTTATTTACAGCAGAAAACAACACTCGGCTTCAAGAAAGTGACGGCCCAGCATGGCATCTTTATGTTTTCAGTAACGTAGCCAATGCAATAAGGTTTACAGCTAGTTTACAGCTAAGCCTGGGCTTACACATTTTTACTGTACTCACGTGTAAGCCCATGTGTAAACTCAAATCCTGCAGCAGCATATTGCTTTTACTTATTGTCTTGGTACCATATGCAGATTCTCTGCATGCACTGACCTTAACTTTCCAAATGCGATGTCAGAATGTGAGCTTGTTTTTAAATTATTAAAATTTAATCCAGCTTGGGGACACCAGGCCATATGGGTTTAACACGTCAGTAAAATATAGAGATTTGAACTTTAAACCCAAGACTGCAGGGGAAAAAAGCATCCAAAAAAACAGACGGAGAGAAAGATATATGTTTGCATAGGTTTTTTATAGGTGTTCTATGAATTACCTCAACTTAAGGATTACATTAATATGCCTGAAAAAATTAATCCAGGGTAAAAAAACAAGGGGTAGATGTTTGCCTAACAAAGCGCATATGATCATAATTGCACAGTACATATTTAGATAAAAGAAAATACTATTAATAATCCTAAATACAAGAAACCTTTCCCTTTTTCTTTTATTTTATAAAATTCTTATTCTAATCCAGTCAACTATCCACTATGCTTGGGTCACCTTTAAATAAAAAGATCAAACCTTTAAGAACATTTAAACAAAATTCAACTGAAGATACTTGTTTTTTTCTTGTATATCTGATCCATACATTTTCCCTGCCAGCAGTTGTTGCTCCGGAACATTACCACCTGGGGATGAAGAAAGGCCAAGACCAGAGGATCTGAATGATCAAAGGTTGATTCTTTTGGTGACTGATGTGACTGATGTTCCCACTGCTGCAGCTCCAGTTCAATGCGTCCCAGTCAGCAGGCTGTGCATCCCCCTCTGTTCTTCCTCACCTACTGGTTTCCTGTCCCTCGGGGCCGCGGGTTGCAGTGCCCTTTCACCAACAGGTTGTTAACCAGTCTGCCACTGGGGACACTGGTATGTATGAAAATTCATGAATAGAAAATTACTGCTCCTACAATCAATGGATGGGTCATCTATACATAGCTTATCATTACATTAGTCAGGAACAGCAATGAAGCAAATGGCTCAGGGTGTAGTTTCAATATTTTGTTGATTATATGTTTTTTACTCAAAATATTTTCTATTTATAAATTTCCAATGTTGTTAAATGTTAAGAAAACTTAACAAAAAGAAGATTTCACTTCGGATTATATGTCCTGTTTGTGCTAGGTAGATTAATACAGATTATTTACAGTAAGAAAACAGGATTTTAAAAATAACCCATGTCAAATCTGTTTAATTATTTAAAAAAATGTGCAATCTGATCTTTTGTAGCTCAGAAAGGGTTATTTCCAAACTGTGCCCTTAGTTAATGTTATAGTTATTGCTAAGTCAAATCATTGCATCTGCAAAAAAGTTTTACATTCTATTCAAAGACAGCATGTCATTTTATTTATGTGAAAAGCAGTTTAGATGATTAACAAATCATATCAAAACAACAATTTGGTTTATTATCCAAAAGAACTACGTATGAGTTCATACATAAAAATCATGCAAGATAATTATTTAAGTTGCTGCAGAAACTGCTTGACTGACTGACTGAGGAGTAGCAGGGAAATGTATCTCCAACATCTATAGTAAACTTTAGTGCTGTGAAGCAGGTTTAGTTGTTGGTCTCTTTTTATTTTCTTTAAAAATATTTGAAAATCATCAAATTTTCTGCAATTTACACAGACAATACAGAAGTTACTTTGACTGAAGTACTAAACTATTATTTGTCATCATACCTCCCAAAACTAAATTGCCAACAAATTACTGTATACATATAGAAGTAGAATTTATATTTTTTATAGTTGGCCAGTAGCATATGAACCTAGGATGTTATCCACATCTTTTCGCAGTTTATTTTTTAAATTCACATTATATTTTCTATATTAAAATATTCAAATTATAGTAGTGAATGGACAGGATTGTTCTGAAAGACGGCAATACTTTTAAACAAATTAGGGGTAAAGCGCAAAGAGGTACATTCACGTTTAGTAATAGAATAAAAATGATCTATGGAACATTATTCTGTACGCTGATTTAAGTTTTCTAGAAAAAAAAAACTTAACAAAGAAAAACTTTTTCAAAATTTTATTTGTTTTGGTTGATATTTTTAAATAAGGTCTTTGGAGTTTGAATATCTTATTTTTCTTCTTTTTTTTTTTTCAAAGTACATTTCTCCTAACATTCATGTATTTAACTAAAGGTGCTGTTAGTTTTATGTTGGTCACGTATGTGGCTGTGTAGAAACCTAACTCTCTGTGCATTTTAGCGGTTTGTGTTCTCATTCCACCGCTGCTGCTTAATTAATGCAGGGTACTTCACTGTGGGTGGGCGCATGTCTGCGGTTGCATGCTGAACACAGAGCATTAAACAATGTATTCTTGAGAGTGTGTTTATGGGTTAAGTCTCTGTCTCTTTGTCCTTGAGTTTGATTCTGAATCCAGATTAAGGTAGGTGGTGAATAATGGTGTGTCCAGTCTTGGCTATCAACCTAACTTCTTCATAGCCTCTCGGACTGACAGGAGGGAAATCCAATACTGCTGAATAAAGCATGAATTCAGATCACTGTCAACACACACAAG
>NW_015151125.1:185121-205462 GCF_000732505.1 Cyprinodon variegatus
AGAGTAGATGCATTATACTTGGATTTCCAATAAAATATTGCATCCCAGCAATTATTTGAAACCCAGTCGCTTTCATAATCTGTATTTTGATGACTGTTGTAACTAGTGTTGCGCCCATACCATTTTTTGGCCCCGATACCTGCCTGTGCAGTATTGGCCGATACCAATACCATCTGTTTGAAATCGATGTGTGTGTCTATATATGAAGAACTGCGTACTACTTGGATGTAAAATAATTGCCATCATGGCTTTGTCAAGCTGCTGCCTACCTTTGTGAAGCAGGAAAAAGACTAATACAAAGTAAATCCAGTAGAACTTTTTATAGTTGAATAAACTTTTGGCTGTCAAAATGGTATCGGTGCCCTATTTGTTGATACTCTCCGATACTGATACCACCATTTTAGTGCAGTATCGGGGCCCCGCCCGATACTGATACACTTGTTGTAACCCCATGCTCAAGCTTTTGACAAAAGTGGATATTTGAGTGTTATCCTAAAACTACAATGTGGAAACATATATGATGGTAATTTAGATAAAATGAAGAAATAAGTATTAAGGGAAAAAATGATGGGTTTCAAATTTTCTGACTAAAATACTTAAATCTTGATTAAACATAATCAAACCTAAGATTTTTTTTTTCAAAAATCTGTTTCTTTTATAACTGTGCTGGAATTGTATGACTTTCTGCATCTGGTTAATGAATTATCCTCACAGGGACTAAGGGAGGGCGAATTAATGCGTTGTCAAGGAGGGATACATTAGAAACATTGGAAATAAATTGCATTTAATTTAAATTTCACAGGAAATTTGTTCAGAAGAGAATAATAAAGAATATTGCACACCTTCCTCTTGATACAACTTTCAAAAAGAAGATGCTCTCTTTTATAAATAGTAATAACAATCTGATGAAATTCCAAGATTATAAGCTCCCTCAGGCTAAATGTGTTTCTCAGAACAAAAATTGTTTGCCCTAATATTAGTTGAACGTAATAAAACTAAATATTATCATTGGAAAAATATTTTTTTTTATTGAAATACATGTTGATTACCAGATAATTATTATTGTCATTTAAAATGACAGAATCAATTTAGAGAGCAGTTCATAGCTTAGTGACTAGTTCACGTCCGTTTTCTATAATTCATCCTTCCAGCACTAGGGTACCATTATTACACCCACATGTGTTATTGTCGGCTTGGGTCACACTGTCCTTGAGGCCCTCTTTTGTTTCCAGGGTCCTGTTACGTGACCTGAGGACAATGAACATTTAACTACTGCGGCTTTATAAACGACGACACTAGACCTTACAGCTGAGGACAGGAGCCTCTTTGATTTAAGCAAGTGTGTGTGTTTGTGAGGGATGCTCCTTGCTTTGCCTGCTGCCTTTGAAGATGAATGCCGGTAAAAATGCTAATTACCCTGGGCCACGAGGCTGGACGCATGCACAGTTCAAAGGCTGAGCCGGGTGCAGCTGAACCTCAAAGCTGTTAGGCCAAATCTGTTCCGCTCTGAGGCTCTTCAGCTACCGAAGGCCGATGCATCATCACAGAAAAACTCTCCTTCCTTTCATTACATGTGCTGTGCATCCACAAAATATGGGTATGACTACCTGCTTAGGTGTGGGGTTCTCTGAATGCATGTGCCATTGTCAGCTTTGATAAAAGCGAGGTGCAACTGAGTGGCTGTGTATTGGAAGATACTGCTGTAATTATATTGCACTTTTTTTTTTATTACCAGTAATTCCAATCCCTTGCTCCGAAAGCTAATATTACTTCTTCGTGCAGCTTTTCTATGAAATCATCTTTTAAGTTTGGAAAAGTCTCTTTAGATTTTTCTAATTTTGCTTCTAATGCAAACACATCAGTAATGAATAGCGATAAGTTGAAGCGGTGCTGCACTGCAGCAACCGTGCATGTAGGTAACAAAGTATGACAGGTAAATAGAGGTCACTTCCTAAAGGAGGATAACAGGAGAGGAATCCGCGACACACACACACCAACTGTGTCCCCTCTGGTGATTTATGCAAGGTGTCGGCTTCACGAGTGTTTGCATTTGAGGGGGATGTTGATGTATCACCCACAAAAGCACAGTTCCAACAAGTAACTGCTGAATGCCTTTTCACTTCTCTTGACAATGTGTGTACTGGTGTGTGTTTGTGTGTGTGACTGCATCACTAAAAAGAGTGTGTGTTACAGGGGACTCTCAACTCTAGACAGAGCTTGCTGCGTCATCAATCACTACATAAGAATAATTGCACCAGTTTGCCTTTGCTGACAGTCTACTGTCTGTAACCGTTTAGCAAAGTCACACTCACAGAGCAAGGAACAAGTATAAAACGCACAAAAACATACAGTACACATACATTCACATATATAAAAAAAAACAGAGTTTAAAATCTCTAGTGCTGTGTCATGTAACAACATGATTTACAAACGGGGGAAGCATAAAGGAATGAGTTGTCCTTGCTACTTTATGGTACTTCCTTAATGTCCCCCAGTTATGTTTTTTAGTTGAGTTTGTGTGTTTTTTGTCTGTCTGTCTGTCTATGTGCAGGATAACTTGAAAACGTATGAATAGATTTAAATGAAATTTTTACCAAAGGTGGACATCAGTCCAAGGAACAATTCATTACATTTGGTGGTGATTGCGGTCATAATCCAGAGGCAGGAATAATAAAAAAAAATGATTCTTTAACATGATTTGGTGGAACAAGCAGTTCCCCTCTAAACCAGAGGGACAAAGCAGTGACGATGAACAGCTTCAGCATTCGACACAAAAAAGTCCAGGTGTATTATACTAAAGACAAAAACACAGGAAGTGTAGCCAAGCCTCTCTTAACTCAAACAAGAAAGCAGAGTAAATTAAGAAGGTGAGAGCAGAACAAACACCAGAGGCTGCAGATACACGCTGTGACCTATTTATAAACCTATAAAAGGATTCTAAAGAATTAGTTTCTAGAGGTGCACTTCAGGCAAAAGAAAAAATGTGTTAAAATTTGGTAATGATCCATATCGTGTGAGAGTTTAGCTATAGTTTAAAATCGCAATATGGGGAAAATCTGGTGCTTGGTGGAGGTCTGCGCTCTCCGAGTGCTTTTCTAGTCATGTTTATGATTTATGATCAACATATTTGAACAGGACCCTGATCCTAGAAACAATATTCGGAAAATTAAGATACTTACTGGTGTGTAAGCTCATATCGCTGGTACTGTCATAAACTCACTTTTATACATTCTGAACCTGTAGGTTTAAACCAAATAAACCTCATAAAACAGAAGCAGTTGGTATGTATCTGCACACTGGATGGATAGATAGAAAAACAGAGAACCTCTACAAAATTCTCCCTTTATCTTTTGCCTTCTGTCTTTCATCAAGTTTTGCACAAGGAAAAATTATTTCCTGTTTTTTTAAGCAAGATGTGTACAAGTTGATATCAAGAAAAAAAACAAAAATTTAAGTTTTAAAGCCTTAATCTGGTTGAATCTCTAATAAATCTTCCTAACTACAAAATTGTTCCACATAGGGAAAATGTTGAGGAATCTTTCCAGAGTTAAAGGGAGGTAATAAAAAACATTTGATAATAATAAAATAAGGTACTATATGCCAACTGTCCACCCTGATAGTCATTTTTGAGCCTAAATAGAATTCAAGCAACATGTTTGATGAGCAGACAGATGTAAACAGATGTGTGCACAACCTACAGGCAAGTAGATTGGTGATTCATAAAGCTACTTATCAAAGCCTGACCAAGTCCTCAAGCTTTTCTTGTTGGATTGGTTGGACCAAACTTTGCCTAAAGGAAAAGCAACAGCTCAACATTGTTGAAGATCAACCCATATTAAATCAACAGATCTAAAATAGCTCTAAGTTCTAGTGAATCCTCCCTCAGGGCCTCCTATCACAACAAAAAGGAAAAAAGAAAATTCTCCTTTCAATTAATAACAAATAGGGACACTGTATTAATAAAATATTTGAATGAAATACATCTAGAAAAGTCCTAGGCTAAAACCTTTTCATGGGGATGAAAACATAGTCACATTTAAATATGTTAGCCATTGTTGATGAGCCCTTAATTGAATCTAATCCTGTGTAGTCTTCTATTTTAGCAACTTTAGCAGCTATGCCCCACCTACTCTGTTTATTCCAGTCAATACACCTACCTACCGACCGACCAATGAAGACTAAGACTAGATTTATCACTACTATCACTAGTATTAGCATTAATGCGGACCTTTACAATGGCATCAGGGTAGGAGTTTGTCCTGAAATTGAAGGGTTGACGGTTCAAGCCCTGGCTCCAGCTTTCAGTGTCGTGTCCTTGGGCAAGACACTTCACCTGCATTGTCTACTGGTGGTGGTCAGAGGGCCCGGTGGCACCAGCGTACAGCAGCCTCGCTTCTGTCAGTTAGCCCAAGGGCAGCTCTGGCTACAAAGTAGTTTTCCACCATCAGTGTGTAAGTATGTTGGTGAATGGGTGAATGAATGAATGTAGAGTAAAGTGCTTTGGTCAAGTCTCCTATAAGTACAAGTATTTACACATTTACATCTATCAGGGACACAGCAATGGCTGAATGCCTCTGCACACTTGATTTTGGCACCATCCAGTGGACAACATTTTTATTGATTTGCCTGAAAGAAGACAGCATTTCCCAAGAGGACCAGCGCATAGAGGTAAAATCGTTATCACCTGGTCGTCTGCAGTGGGACTGAACTACATTTCTGTGTCCAGTGGCTGTGTGAAAGATAAAAAGCGATGAGGTAATGAATCCAATTGCTACGAAACAACGTTATAGTAAACAGTACGGAGAATATCATCGCCTCCTATAGCAGCTCAGTATGAATGCACCTTAGGTCATAATGTGTTTTTTGGGTGCTAGAAATTGCAGACTTAATTTAGCCTTCCTAAATAATTGCGAGCAGTGGTGTTATACAGTGAAATCATGAAATGGGTGACACATGGGAAGAGGCGGTGTGGAAGTGATGGCAAGTCTCTGTCAAACAACTAATGCTATGTTCAGACCACAAGTGCTGGAAGCAGCAAAATAGCTTCTGCTGCTTCATTTTTTTATGCTTGTTCACATTAAGGTTGGACGCACGTCAAGAGCAGCTTTGTCACTCCTGAAGCGTGTCAAGTAGTGTTTCCAGATTCCTCTGATGCTTCTTTAGATCGTGTGTTCAATGGCAGAGAACGGCTCTGCTATATTTGCTGTTATAAGCTGATAAAAAGTAGTTTTAACATGTTTTTAAGTGAGAAAGTCCACCTGAAAATGTCATCTTTGCAGTCGGCTCATCAAGATTATGATCCTGGCTTCAAATATTATCTCGCTGTCGGAGCCGCTAAGCGGTACTCTCTCCCTGGAAATCCCGTTCAACAGCTGCCACTGGCCCGGTTGCCTCTTCTGGGTTTTCCACTACTGTTTGCTGCGGCTGGAAGGCATTTTACATGTACGTAATCCAAACTGCAAACAAGAGAACAATAAAAGCGAACATATTTTGCCAGCAATTTCGAAATTTTATGTTAATTTAGGTGTTAATAAACTCTTTCAGGGTAGTGATCATAGCGCTATGTATCAGCAGTGCTGTGTCTATCTCCCTGCCAGCTCCCAGATCAGCTTATCTGATTGGTTAATGTGGCGCGTTGAGCAGCAAAAGTTACATTTTCCAACTCCAGCAACTGCCACTGCTGCTTTTGCAGTACATCATGTGCATCAGATGCTCAGAAGCTCATCAGGCACTGCTTCAGCTGCTCAGACGTGCTGCTCCTGCTGCTCAAAACACACTGCAGGACTTTTTGCTGCACCTTGATGCACGCCAACCATTGACTTTGCATGTAAACTACCTGCTTCTGCTGCCTCTAGCGCATGCAGTCTGAATGTAGGATAATATTTCATAAAAACTGAAAACTCAATACTGCTAAGGGCAATATTTTACATGCCTTGAATTGACTTTGAAAGGCTTTAAAAACCATGATATTGAAACTTTAAAATACTGATGTAGCAAAGAAGTAATTGTTCTATTTTTTGAGAGGAAACAACTGCTCTCTGTATCTGAATCAAATATTCTTCAATATTGGCAAATCTTACAAATTTGCATGTCCACGAAAACTCAAACCCTTTTTACTATAAATAAAAAAAAATGAAACAGCAAGACAACAAATCAAATGAGAAAGGTAGATTACATAGCTATGGAATTGGTAAAACTCTTTCAAACGTGCTCAGAATTAGTTACACCTACCAAAATAATATCTATTTCTAATAAATTACACCCAACAAGAATTACAGCCTGAACCCTGGAATATTAAGTAAATAAATCTCTTTAAGAAATTATACTTTGGTATGAACCAGTCAGATTGTCCTAGCAGCTGATAGTGTGAGCATCAAGAACTGTAGAAAGGGAAAGAAATTCAGAAATCTGTTTCTATGAAGGTTTTTCTCCATCAAATGTAAAATGAAAACCTTGTTCCTGACATTACACAAACCAAAGCAATCATCATCCTGAAGAGAAAAGGTGTTTCACTGATGTGTCATCAGTCTTTTATTTGTCACGATGTGCAGTGGATATTCGGCGGGCTGAAGGCCAGAGATTAATCAGAAACACCGGAGACAGAGGAGGAAAGTGAGGAGGATAGAGGAGCTGTTGCCATGACATTTTCAGTCCTCTGACATAGCACGGTGCAGGAATTCAGTTTAACTACCGTGAACAGCACCATAGTTTTCCAGTCCTGATCATGATAGACAGGTATGCAGGAAATCATTAGTTTTAATATGACAAGTATGCAGGAAATAATTATTTTTAATTTTAAGTAATGAGGATATTCTGTATGGTTTGAGTCCTAGTGGGCGTGCAAATTGTGGTGTCCCCTTTTCTCCCTCACTTTCTCTCCTCCAACCTGCATCACTTGTTTCTTATCCTCCTCCTTGTGCTGTCTGAGTAGGAGGGCTGGAGGACTGCACACTCTCAGCATGTGTAATAGTTCAGGGAGACGGAGGAGGTGCACACCTGACGGATATAAGTGATTTCATTAGAGGGCATTGACACTGGCATTAGAGGTTTTTGACACGGCCACAGGTATTAATGACCTAATGAGGGTGTTAAATTGCCTGAGTGTGTTTGGCTAACACGACGTGTGTCTTCTGGAAAAGTCCGGTCCAGGCGAGACTGATCAGAAGTAAGTGGTGAGCACATTATTAACTGGCAGTAAAAGGAAGAGAGGATAAAGAGAAATGATAGTTGATTATCTTTAGAGATCGGTTGTAATATGTTATCAGAGCACAGCTAGAGTAAGGTCAGACTTAAAGAAATGTGCCTCAGCTGTTCTCGGATTCAGAAAGCCAGCAGCATGAAAATCAATCTTTACATTTGCTTTGGTTTGGTGCTTGATTAGATTGAGCTTTTTAGATATTTTTGTCTCCTTTTACATTATGGTTGTGCGCACAGAACTGCATACATTTAATCTGATACATTATGGCTGTTTATATATTATGGCCATTTCCTACAATGTGGTTTGAGTTAATTTGCCACTGAAGCCAAATGCTGTTGCTTAAGCTTTAAAAATAGTGACAGGTTAGTTAAACCAAGTCTAGGGAAACCCAATAAATCGTAGCAAGGTCACATTACCAGATTATCTCGCTTAGATTGAATCAGACAGCCTTAGCTCCAGATTCCTCTAGTTCTTCTCTACCCCAAAACAGTTTACACTTTAAGACAAAATGAAAATAAATGGTGGCCAGTGAGTTTCATCGTTTGTCAAACGAGCAGAGAAGACATGGGAAGCTGCTTTCTGTCTAGCACCTGTGATAAACGTCTGCTTGGACAAAGTGTATGCTTGACTGTGGTTTCAATGCAAGCGTATTCACCTTAGTAGCAAAAAAGGCCCTTTGTTAAATACTCAGAAAGTGTTTCCTTAGCAAATCCTCAAATCTCTAAAACTCTCTCTAGGAGCTCAGTAAGTGGCTAGTCTTATCATCTGGGGTGCAGTCATGGGGTACACAGACCTAATAGACTGTGCTTATTTTAGATGCAATATTTTCTTAAAGATGCAGCCTTTTACTTGGTCAGTGAGATCTAGACCTTGATGAGAAACAAATGCTGTTGAGTCTAAATGCTGCTTTATACTCTATGTTGTTTGGATTCCATCATGACTCGCCCATCCTTTGTTAAAATATGGAACAATTCATTTTAATTCAATTAAAAAATACTTTATTAATCCCAAAATTAAATAATATGGATGCTTTGAATGGTTTTTAAGGAACAACTTGTTGAAAGCTTACTTGGAATGTCCATTACAACAATAAGTTTGAGACCCAAAATGTGTGTTAGATTCGATCGACAGATATGACCTCCCAGTGAGGAATAGACCTGATGTCAAAGCTAGGTTTGCCTATACAACCAACCATTGGGTTAGATTTATCTACATGTTTCTTCTAGGTTAAACATAGTAAAAACCGGAGTTAAAAATGTATCAGTTATAAAATAAAGTTTTGCAAAATTGCCCGATAACATAAGGTATGAGGGATTGTTGTACAGTCAATGAGGCAATGCAAGCAGATGTCTTCTGGCGCCAAATGCTCATCCAATAGTAACACTTCCTGGTAGTCAATGACTCGATGCAATCAGCTGGGTTTACCTACGTATAAATAAAACTTTTAACCAGTCTGACTGCGTGATCTGACTGAATCGTCTCTGTAAAGTGCCTTGAGATGACATTTGCTGTTCATTTGTGCTAAACATAAAAACCGAATTGAACTAAAAAAAAATTGAAGACAGTTTTTTTCTGTATGAATGAATTTTCTCCTCTAGTCGTAACATTGCGAGTTGCCTCTACTGACGGCTGTATACTCTATTAGACACGGACATATTAAAACTTTCCATAATCAAGCTCAAAGTAAACAAACCCTGTGGAGACACTGCTTTTAAAAAAAATCCTTGTAAAATAAACACACACATGATTATTGCTGTGTTTTCTAAAGAGTGCATTTAGTTTAGTTAGATTTGGATCCAGTCTGAATATTTTGAAAATAAACATTCTACTGTAGCTCTGTGAATTGGTTTGTGGTCTCATAGCGCACAAGTATTATTCTACGATTGCGCTCTACGTTCTGAACAAATAGCAAAGTCATAACAAAATTGTATTTTGTATGAGAACATCAACTTGATGTTTCTGAACAGAATGAGGGATACATGCGAAACATTTTCTTTCATCTAAATCATCATCTACTTTTACAGAAATCATTTTCTCAATCTTAGCTCCATCTGAAAGTTGCCCTGTATTGCAATTTTGTTATTGCTGCTTTTTTAAAGCTCTTCAAAAATTCACATCCTCTCTGTTTTTCACTAAGTTGCCATCAATTCCATGTCCCGATCTTCTTGCTGCTTCTGTCTTTCTCCTCTCCTCATCCCTTTATCCTGCACAACATCCCTATTTAACTTTTCTTCCCTCATCTCCCAACTTGTCTCTCTACTGTGGCTCTCTGCCTTCCCTCCCTCCTTGTCTAAGTCTCTTCTCGTTCTACAGCAGCGAAGCTACTGTGACTGCAGTGTGACCTACTTAGCGTTGTTGCTGCGGCTGCTGCTGACTGGCATGGTTGAGAGTTGGCAGAGTGATGTAGACGCCCTTAGAGGTTACTATGATGAGCATTGCTAATAGAAAATCAGGACACACAAAAATACACTAAGATTTGCTCATCTTACACCTTCGTGACCTTCATCTTAATAAAAAAATATCAGTTATACGCCTATACGTAGCACAATTGTTCCATCCCAGAGATGTTTCTTCTGTGCAATTTACAGCTCATTATCTCGCCTAATATCATAATAAGGTAAGTCATTTACTGAAATTAGACTGTTTCATTTAGGTTTGCATATTGTCAGATGCTGGGGCCTGAAAATTACAATCTGTTAGACCCATTTGGTTTCCATCTGTAGGAAGCAATCTCCATTGTGTGCTCAGTCACACAGGCTGCCTCTGTTAATGTCAACAGCATGTACCTTTTTACTTTCTAGATACAAACCCCGAGAAATCATTTTCTATTCACTAAGGATTTTTTCCAATAAGACTTAGATCACTTAGATCAGATCAGTGTTCAGGGAAATTACATTGTATAGGCCTTCATAAACTAAAAAAATATCTAAATGTATTTAATTCTATTTTAAATAATAGAAATAAGCCAATGAAAAAGTTTGGGTAAAAAAGATGCTCTATTAATGATGCAAAGTTGGAGCATAAGTAAAGTATCAACACAGCATAAGTAATGGACCTAGGTTGTTTTCATTAACCTGCCCTTGGCATGTGATATTTGTGCCACCGATCTGGCATCCACCAACACATGTAATGCAGGATGATGATGTTGTAAATACATAAATATTGTCATTTTTTTAACAAGATCACTGTCCGTTTACACTCTGGGTATAAAAGACCAAAATAAGAACAGTTCAAACTTTAACATTAATTTACACAATAATGTACTACATTTTCATGCTGAATTTCTTTTTTATTACCCCCTATGAATGGGCAGTACTCACTGGGCCTGATCTTCCAAGGGTTTGTATGTATAAAAACATGTGCAAACTTAACATGTGCAAAACTAATCTTACCCCAGTTACCAGGGTTAAGGCAATTTTTGTGCATTTTTTTCATGAATATGCAGATCATCTGCGTATGACCAAACTGTACAAATGTATGGGTGGAGCATATACAAATCTTAATTCTTACTGCCTGTAAAGCAAGTTATCAAAGCTGCAGACTATTGGGGGAGCAGTTTGTTTCATCTCTTTTCTGCAAGTTAATTGTAAACTCATGCAAAAAATTTACAATCATCACACCGCCTGAATGTCAAATCACCAAATTTTGGCAATATTGGTTTATTTTCCTTCCTTAAAATAATTTTAGTTTCTGTATACAGCCCAGTTATTTTTTATGAAACTAATATTGGCCCAACTTTTTTTGCAATGTTTTTAGTCAAGTGGGTGTTTTGAAGAACTGGCAGAGGTGAATCCAGGGTTCTCGGCAGGTAAGGGACCATATTAAACATGACAAATTTTTAATGCAATTAAAAAGTGGAAAAGTGCAGTGCATTAGGCAAAACATTTGTGACATGATGGATAAACTTGCTAACAATAGGCACGGTAGCATGTGTTCTGTGGAGAAGGATTCTTTTTCTCAGTCTCCTCCACTCTCTCTCTCTGTGTCCTGCTTAGCTCTATGTTTTTTATTCTTTAGGACTTCCAAAAACTGTGAATTATGAATTTGATCAGCTGGTCTTTAAAAGCAGTTGATCACATTTTCTTGATGGGAAGATGGGTTAATGGGGAACCTTCCTCTTCAGATAGGTCGTTTTTTTCCCCTCGATACACCACTGATTTCTTGCAGACATAAAAAAATTGTGTGTACTGTATGACACTGATGCCAATCAAGCACATAGAAGATGAATACATAATTTGATTTTAAATAACAGGATTTCTGATGCATTTTTTTTTCTTCTTTAGATAGAAAACTTAAAAACAAACTTGTAATGGTCTTCTATGATATGAATTGTTTCCGCAAAGTGCCTTGAGATCCATGTGCTGTAAATTGATGCTATAAAAAATATCCTAATATTCATTTAATTGTAATGAGAAGATCCTCTTAGTACCATAGAAAAGTAAGTTTATTTAGAAAATGGCTGCTTATCAATTAATCAGAAGTTGATCAATAAGATTAACTGGCTTTAGATGAACTCATTCATCGATAACTTGCATCCATAATTTCAAAATAAGCCAAACAGCCAATTATATACTTTGAAAGAGAAAATAGGATTTAATCCTTCTGTCTATATGCAAATACAAATAGAATACAAAACTCACCAACATAGGGCAGGGAAACCCAGGCCTTGAAGAAATGACACAAGTGACGTAGGTGTGCTGTGTTTTCTAACTGCTGCTCTATCCCCGTCTTATCAGTTCCAGTCCACAGCCACCTGTGTGTCAACTTGTTTTTATTCAGAAGAAACCCAGAATAGACTGCAGGTTTGTGTGCATCTGTGTTCACGCATGTGTGTGTGGCGGGTTATTGTTGGTGTGTGCAAACCTGGCAACAAATCTAACTCCCCAGTGAAAAACTGTTGTGCATTTATCTGTCTGTTCAGCTGTTTGCTCTATGGCAGGATTGTGTGACCTACTCCAGATGTTGCAGTAATGAACTAGGACATTATCACCACCTCATCATCCCCTGCACATTCATTTGGAGTACCAAAACATTATATCTCTTGTTTACCCTTTAATTATTATAACAGCACTTTATGCAATAGTCTATTTAAACCAACTCTACACAAAGACCTACCATTATTGTGCTGTGTAGTGTGTAATAACACAAACTGCATGGATGCCTATTTTCCTTTATGTAAGGGGATATCTTATCTGTGCTTTACACTGTGGTGATTGAACTTTCAGATTATCAGTGCCCCTATGGAAAGTTAGAAGTCTGTAAATACCCACATTAAACTCACAAAATGACAATATGTGTATTTAATCCCACAGAGTCTCATCTATTTTAGTTATCTTAAATAATAGTGTAACTCCTTTTCTTTGTATTGTCAAATACAAAAAAAACAACACTAAGGCTTAGATAGTTAGCTGCTTCACTAGACAGCTCATTGCTTATAGTATTGTTTCCTTATTATTAATACAGAGTCTTCTTAACTAACTTTTTAGCAAAAGGTATTTTATATAAGTTATGCCAAAGCTCTTTTTATTTACTTTGACACTAAGAACAAATTTGCAAATATTACTTTTATGCTGATAATACTGTGAAATATAAAACAGTAGTTGAAGAATATTACTTTATTTCCTCCAAATCTCACATTAAGTTATTATGAAACAGAATGAAAAAAGGAAATAAACTACTACTAAATTTACTAAAATCTTACCTGCATGGATTACAGTAGTTTTTACATGTGTCTATGTCACTTCATTTTTGTATCTGTTATTTTTGACACAATATGTCAAAAAGTGGCATGTTTTATTGTTTTGTAAAAAGCTATTATTAGCCTTCTTCTCCTTTAAACCTATAACCTCTATCGCAAAAACATATAGAATGTTAACATATTTAACACATATATTTTGCACGGATCACTAGTATTGAACCTTATGGCCCTCAAAACATAAACAGTAGTATTAGTAAATTAGCACATTTTTTTAGGGTCTCATCATATAACAAATCTGTCAAATTATCAGCACAACTCTTGTTAGTGTTCTGTTTGTGGGGAATGCTTTTGTGTTTTCTTTTTAGTTTCTCCTCCTACCTACTAGATGGTGCCCTTTACCCTGTTTGGCCTGGAGGGCCTCTTCCGGTCCCCCCCCCCAACACCTGTGGCTCGTTGGGTCATCACCAGAGGAGTATTTGAGCAGCGGACTCTCACCACCTCAACGCCAGAGTGTTTGCCAGTATTGGGTACTCTAGCCTCACTAAGTTTAGCTAAGTCTAACCTTTTAGTCTTTGCCTCTCTGAGTCTAAGGTTTTTTACCTTTTGTCTCTTTGTGTTCTCCAGCAGGATAACCCCCCGATCCACTGGATAAGCCTGGTCCTTCTCCCCTTGGAAGGAATTATTTGTCTGACACTGAGCAAGGGGAAACCTTCACCAGATCCATTCAAGTCCTCCTCAAGAAAGTCTGTGACAGTCCGCTCCGCTGTTCCTCTGGACCCACCATTAGTCTGCCTGTCCGCCCTCCAACAAGTAACCATAATCTCTGGAGAAATTCCCCCACAAACTGGAAACAAGGATCAATCAAGAAACATACTACGTGAGTCAAAATTGTTCCATTCATCTCCTTCGATCAATTTCCCTACGTACCTTGAACTCATCACTGTGATCTCCCCCCTAGAGTTTCCGGTTCCGGTTCACCTGACCGCAGGATTCCCCCCATCTGAGAATAACCTATTTTCTCTATCTCTCTCTGAGTTTTGTAAACCTCACCAATAAATTGTTAACTTTTTCCATGCCTCTGAGTGGTTTTCTGCATGTGGGTTAGATCTTTGATACCCATCATGACAACCTTATAGAAAGACTGTTGCAATATATTTGACTGTATGTTCTTTCTTTTTCCCTTTCATTATTTTAGGTAGATATTAAAAGGAAACATACTAAAGCATAGATTAGAAAGAGTTGACAGAATGTGATAATAAAGCCTACATGCAAATTCTTTTCATCATGGATAATGTATAAGTTTAATTGATCTGAGCATATATATCAGCTGCTATTATTTTCATGATAGCTAATTTAACATGCACCGTTGCTTTGAGTTCCAACTTCATTCTCTGGTTTCTCAGTTTCCTCATGCAGGACTAACTGTTTCTGCCTATGTATAGGCACATTACACAGTATCCTGCATAAAGCTCTTTGTTTTAAAAATTTAAATTAAAGTATAGCAATAAGCCATAAGGTCCATTAAAACGTTGTTGGATAAGATACATCAGCGAAGCGTAATGTTCAAAAATCGGATATGAGGCATAATGAGCTTTTTAACTCTTACATTTTTTAGATCATGCGAGGTTTCTCACATCAACGTGTGGGAGAGTTTAATTAATTTCAATTCAGTTTATTTATATAGCGCCAATTCACAACACATGTCATCTCAAGGCACTTTACAGTTCAACAGATCATCCAGTCAAATTGATTCAGTTTTCTATCGAAGGAAAACCAGTTGATTGCATCGACTCATTGACTCGAATACAATCCCTCACACTAAGCATGGTTGTAGCCACACTGGAGAGGAAAAACCCTTTGAACAGGAAGAAACCTCCAGCAGAACCAGTTTAGGCCTTATTATATGCATAATACAAAAAATGCATTTTTTTTAACTGCTGCATACCCTGAAACATAAACCTAACTCAGACTTTTAGTAATGCTTTTTGAATTAAATAATGGAATCAAAGTTTTATAGAACAATCTAATCTTAAAGGTATAGAGGACGATCTTTTATTTCCAGGTGGATTATCTAAATAAGTAGTCCTCCTAATTTTTAATCATTCTGGTGATATGTTTACTTAAGGCCGTCTCGTCCCGTTAGCTATCTTTTTCTGTGCATACGCCCTTTCAGGAGTATATCTGTGGAGAGCTATGGTTTCAGACAGTCATTGAAGCTCAGCTTTCTCACCGCGTTCTCTGAAAATGGCCAAGGGTCGTAAGAGAAAAAGTTTCTACGAAGTGTATGAGAAGAAAAGAAAGAGGCAGATATATCCTAAAATGCTTTGCACTGAGAGCTCTCCTCGCAAATCATTTTGGGATTTGGTGTCACAGCGGCCTGCTGTCACCACAGGCTGTCGCTACCAGACAGCTGATAACAAAGATGGCACAGGCAATGCGCAGTGGACCAACAGGCAGTAAAAAGCAGTGATCATCTGTCTGAACGGTCAGTTAACTGAGTTCGCTATAAAGTCCTCTATATAGTCCCTGCCCTAAATACTGATTGAGGGATTTAGGGGTTAGGTCCGACGTTCAGACACCGACGTTCAGACACTGTAAGCTTATATGAGCTATGAAAACAGCAACTTTTAAACAGAGCGTGTGTGAGGAGAAATGGGCTTGTGCATGTGCTGGCACACTTTTAATAGGCATTCCCTCTCTGGAGCGGGTACAGGGTTGCGCATGTGCATTTTTTTTCAAGTAAAGAGGGCGGGTCTTTTTAAAAATGTGTTTAAATCCTTTACAATACCTTTAAAGGAAGAAGATATTAACTGTAATGACGGGAATTTGACATCAGGAAACTAAGCTGTACCACTTTGGTACATAGTAGGCTACCTTACCAGATGGGGCAAGTATAACCTGTATCAGGATAAGGTGGGAGTACGCTGAGAAGAAAGCTAGACTACATTTATAACCACTAGGAAGCCTAATTTGCGCATATTAAAGCAGCAGCTCTCTGTAAAAGGAGGATGGTAAGTAAGCAGGACTGAGGAGGTATTTTAGGACAAAGAAATGAACCAAGGGAGACGCAGGAGTGGGAATTGATCAAAAACGGCAGGTGAAAAGGAATGCAAAGTCATGTTGCCATAACAACAAGCCATGCAGACAAGGGTAAAGGCTGTGGTTGTGTGCAGCTCCCTTTTTCTTTTTTCTATCTTTCCCCAAGAGCTGCTGTTTGACCATCTGAACAGCTTCCGTATGCTTTTGGTGAACAAACAACGTGTCAAGTGCACTGTCCATCTGAATGTGTCATTTCCTTTTCACTTATGGGAAGGGAGGAGCACTTTATCCCTGCCATTGTGTTTTCCATGTTGCAAAGCCAGAGATTGTGATTCATTCCAGAATGGATGACGAGCCAAACTTTATATTTTCTATGCAAGACACAATGTTTCTGCCTATATCATTTCTAAAGGTGACTGTCTGTTTAACTGAATAATGCAGGTAGGAAGATTGTTTGTTGCCACAGCAGCAGGGAAGCTGCTGATGAAATAGTTTCACCGCTACAGCATGAAATCACTCATATCAGGGATACCAACTCTACTTCTGACACATAATAGCAACCCTATTATCACAACAGATTATAATGTGTTAGCAGTAGATGAGCCTTAAGAGATGAAGGGTCAAGTCAAACATTTAAATATAGTAATGCCAGAGGCTGCAGGGATGTTTACATAACATTTTGTTTGATGCCATCTGTGTCTGTGTTTCTGAGTTGAAAGATAAGCAGCGGGCTAAGCAAGAAGCCTGCATTAACAAAGACTGGGAGGTTCCTAATGAAGGTTCGTATATTTAACACTAAACAGGTTTTCAGGTCAGCTTGAAAGTGCTAATGTATAGTTTGTGTGCAAATACCCTAAATATGAATATGATGGCCTCATTCAGTCACACATGGTTTGGCTACCCATGTGTCATTATGCATTTAAAGGCCTTTAGGCTGCAAACATTCAGAACAGAGATTGTTATTTCTTCCTGTTGCATTTTCTGAAACAGAGGGTGACAGCTGGCATAGAGCCTAGGAAAAAAACACAATCAGGTTTTAAAACCCTTTTGGTATTTCTAAAGGAAGTTTTAAAGCATTTTGCTCCTGCCTTTTTGATTGACCAACAATTTATCTTATGGCTTGCATCACCTCTTAATTGGCACAGTTAATTTTGTTTTCTGTATATCACCACAACATAGCAGTAGTCCAAGAGGTCACTTTTGAAATAGAGCTGGTATACTTTGGTATGTTAGATAAGCTAGCCTTAAACTGACTAGTCCAGGCATCCCCAAACTTGGTCCTCAAGGCCCCCTGTCCTGCAGGTTTTAGAGGTTTCTCTGCTTCAGCACAGCTGGTTATAATGATTGCAGTAGACCAAAAGCCTGTTAATCAGCTTTCAATTAAAATCAGCTGTGCTGGAGCAAGGAAACCTCTAAAACCTGCAGGACAGGGGGCCTTGAGGACAGAGTTTGGGGATGCCTGGTCTAGTCTGTTCTCTGTGTCATAGAGTTTGGATTTCTTGCCGACACACTAATGGGCAAGAATGAGCAACTAATGGGAGGATGCCAACCTCAAGGTACAGCACAATTTATAAAACCTACATAGTAAGAGCACTTAAACAAAGAAAATGCTGTATAAATCAACAGGTGCTAACTATATTTTGCTTAAGGTATCTGAAACTGTGTAGATTTAAAAAATAATAATAATGACAATATTTTGGCTATAACAGAATTTTAAAATATTTCTGATTTCTTGTGACTGAAGTGGAATTTAATTCTTCCTAAATATCTTAAGCTAAAATATTAAGCTAAGAGGGAAAAACAATGTCATGATTACATGAAACATGAGACTGACTTCAAACAATGACTGTGTTCTCCCACACTTACTGTGTCCAAACATAGAAACTTAAAAGAGTAAATACATTTCTAAAGTTAGATCAATCTCATTTAGGACATCAGAAAGGACATCAGTAAAACGTTTTTCCAGCTTTTATTGCTTTTATTACACTGTCACAAGTAGAGAGAAATGAAATTCACCCACTGCATTTAACCCATCCCCTTGGGGAGCAGTGGGCTGCCATTGTGTGGCGCCGGGGGAGCAGTGTGGCCTTAAGGGTCTTTGCTCAGAGACACATAGTGCCAGTCTGTGGAAGTGGAGCTCAAACTCAGAACCTCAGTATTCCAAGCTCTATGCCCAAACCACTAGGCTGCCACTCCACTAAACATTGCTCCATTGCGGTCGCACCGGTAACCTAAAGAAGGACCTGGAAGAGTGCACAGCAACCTAAATGTTTATTCTGGGGAATGTAACTGAAAAGAAACTCATTAGTATAAACAGATGGTAATACTGTAAAGAAACATAACTTTCTTAGACTTATACTTAGACAGATTTTGTCATTGTGTACACACAAGTGTACACAAAAAGAAATTTTATTTAGTACAGCTCTCTAGACTTTTTGATTTTTCAAAGTGCTGCCTTGATAAAGGTAAGAAGCAGTGTTAGAAGCACTGTGATGATAAAAAACACTGGTTAAAAAAAAAAAGTAATTTTAACATACGACTGTATAGTTAAAGTTCTAACATTCACTATTTTCTTTCTAACAAAGATAACTTGTGATCTGAAAAATATTACATTTTTGTATTTGTATTGTGCTTATGTAAAATTGATACAATCGGGTTGTGTTTTCTATCTCTTACTGGTTTTATTTTATTGTAATACCTTAAGTTCTCCCTTCATCTATTATTTGAATATTTAGCAAATCCAGACATCATCATAACCATTATTAACCCTTCTTTAAAATGCACTAAAAGAAACCACAGAAATGCTGAAAGTCTAGGGCTTACACTGTGCTTGATTCAAAAATATAAACCCTGGTGAATAAACTCTTATTTAAAGACAGATTAAAGAGAAATGTTCCAAAAAATAGGTCCCTAAAGAGAAATGCACCTGATGAGACTGAAGCATAAAGCAGTATCACCAAACAGTGTTTATTAGTGTGATAACTAAGCAAGCCCATCTTGGTTGGAGGACATCTGCTTTGATGTGGCTGAACACTGAAAGGCATCCCTGAACACCGCACACAATCCTGACCATGAGCCCGCCTGTTCCCTTTTGTTTTTGTGTATTGAGCATCCTAACTATGAAAGGCTCCTTCAGTTCCTCCCATTGGACTATGAGCCATAATAACTTGAAGTAAATGAGCAGGGATCAAATCCACGAAGAGTCATAACCAAATCTGGGATAAGGGGAAAGGATTAGAGCAAATGGTAACGCATGAGCTTATCCCACAAAAAGGAGAACAATAAAACAACACACAACTAAAACCACAACTACTCCTAGCTGAACTTTCTGACTGAAGTTCTCAAAGCTTAGCCTGTAATACAGAGCAGCTGAGCCAAGGTCATGGCTTCAATTCGTTTAAAAAAGCACCACTCAGATGACCAATCTAGGAGGCAGTTAGGGAATAGGATCACGAGGGGATTAGGATATGTTGGCTTAAATAATCTACACATCCTGGATGAAAACCACAGAGAAGGAAAGGAAGATAGGCGATGCATAGCAAATGAGGACGGATCAGCAGGGTGTGAGAAGAGGTCCAGGGATTACTGCATGGAGGTCAGAGACCGATCATTCTTAGACAGGTTCATGCATGAACATTTTTTCCTCTAAGATAGGAACAGGGAAGTCAATGGACAGCTTAGAGCAAAAAGCTCATTTTTACAACTCATGAGAACATTTAAAAAAAATTGAAGGGCTATAGGTTGACTAATCAAATAAAATGTTAATGTGCATTTCTCAAATTGTAAATTAAAATGAAAGTGCAAACTATAAAGTTACTTATTAAAATATTTAAAATGTAATGGGTGAAAAAAGAAAAGTCCCATAAAAGAGACAGTTCTAGTTTAGTTTGCTGAGGTTGTTGATGAAATTATTGTTTATGTTCCCGGTAAAGATAAACTTCAATGCCCTACTGTATACAACTTATATCTGCTGATCTGATATCTGATATGTGGGTTAGAGGGGTACCCCAAGACTATTTCTGGCTCTAATTTCTCCTATTGCAAATACTTTTGTGATATTTATTTGTCAGACTGTTTAAATTAACTGAATACCAAATCCCTTCTATCAAACCATGAGAAAAAATATCTGGTTATGGTAAATAAAGAATTGAGTCCTCTGGTTTGGATACAGCTTTGAGATTGGAAGTTGTCCATGAAGGTCACTGCAAACAACTTGTCAGAAATGTTTCCTATTATACAAAGAAATACAGCATTATTTATGTTGTAGGGTTTCTCTCTTCTTTATCTTCATACAAGACTTTTCACGTGTTAATAGGAAAAAAAAGTTATGATTAGACTTTAGTTTGATCGAAAATGCAGCAAAAGTTTAAGTGGAGGAAACAGAAGAGCTTGAATATGCTCTTTTG
>NW_015151125.1:206380-231212 GCF_000732505.1 Cyprinodon variegatus
CATCGATACAAAACGATTATTATTTACACCCCTACTTACAGTAGTGCTGGATTCTTGTTGTTTCCTTGCTTTCTCGTCTGTTGTTCCCCTCCTGTATATTTCCTGACGTTAATTGGATTTTGTTTGGTTTTCAGTATTTTGGATTTTTGACTCTGTTGCCCTGGAACTTTTCATTAAATCATTAAAACTCACATCTGCTTACTCTTCTCTGCATTTGGTTCCTCAAAACCTCCACTCAACCATAACATCTTTGCCTTTAAAGAGGTTATTTCTCTATTTCTTATGGGCCTACGTGTATTTTTAATCAAGATTTAGTTATAAGAATTTCTGAATCATTTTGTAATTTGTATCTGTAAAAGGTTCTCAGTATCTAAAGCTGACTAAATAAATTACCATCCAGAACATTAATTTCCACAAACTGGTTTTCCATGTGTCTATTTTGAGGGTGAGAAACAATTATTTCTTATTGGAGAGGAAATAATATTTTTATTGATAAGAGCCTTTCATGTGACTCTAGCTCAAGCCCAAAAATATACTTATTCCATTTCAAATCTAAGCTTTGATAGATGCTGACCCAAAAATCAAGCATAATAGCTAAAATCGTGAGCAATTCCAAAAGATTTCATGAAAAAAAACTCAGATATAATAACTTGGATGAAATGTTTACATTTTTATCTTTCCACAGGACATATAATCTCTTTTTAAGACCAAACTTTCTCCAGTGCTGACCATCCTTCAAATATTAAACAAGATGTTAATACTTTAAATAAGCTTTTCACTATCTGATCAGCTAAACAAATGGAACTGAGGAGGCGATCAAAAGAAAGACAGTTTTATACAATCATGAAAAGCATCACTCCATATTAAAATGAACCCTAAACTATAACTACCCTTTTGATCATTTCAATTTCACTTAAAGAAAAGTTGCTTTAAAGATGCATTAGGGAATTTTCTACATATACTGCCACTTCTGAATGTCAACAAATCCATCTGGAATATAATGTTTCAATTGTTTTCTAGCTCTGACCCATTTAATAGCGATGCGTTTCACGTCACATCCGCTGAACAGCGCAGTAAATTTAAATCAGAAATATATTAACGAACATAGGTTACAGGCTTATTGATGCATCAGTGCTGAATTAAGGAAGTGTCAGTCTGATCATCAAACTATGTTTTAGTTGAAAAGGGTCAAATAAAAAGGCTATTTTAAAGATTTTATCTGAGAAAATTTACATAATGTCTCCTTAAGACAGAATATATATTTATGTGGTTGTTGCTTTTAAAAAAATTAATAGTATATTTGCTCTGAGAGATCCTTAGCATTTAAACTGCAAAGCCTCTTTCATAGCTCTGCAGTAAAGATTTTCCTTTTCTTATTTGACAATAGCTAAATGAGTTCCTATTGAGGGTTGAAGTGAGTCGTGGGTCAAGAGCTGTGGCTCTCCGCCGCCTGCAGATAGATGGTTTATTTCCATTTCACAGAAGATGCTGATAGGTTCTGTGGGCTGTAACAAAATGGGGAAATACACTATTCATAAAGGCATATCAACTGCAGACTCTTGCCTGACTGAGAGCTATAGAGACGTGTCAAATCAACTGTCATCAAAGACAAAAGGAGAGAAGAAGGGGAGGGGGACCAAGAGGAGCGCCACAGTAAATAGTACCTAAAGGGCTGGTTATCACCCCGCAGCAGTGTGTCACAGTAAGCTTGTCGCAGATATTTTTGATTTATGCCCAATATTGAAGCGTGGTGTGCTCTATGTTATTCCACGCCACAACGCAAGAGTGGGATTAGATATGGCCGAGGCGGTGAAAACGTGGGGGCAAGTTTGTGCGACAACCGAGGGACATGAGGGCAAAAAAGAACGGGGATCCAGGTGGAAAAAGGGTCCCGCACATCTCGCTCTTCTAGCTGTCCATCTTCATGAGTCGTTTTTCACAAAATGGCGGTCATACAAACAAAACAAGCCAGTAAGGTACCAAACAGGAAATACGCATAGTGTAGAGTGGATTTAGATTTGACCAACCAGATGCCTTCTGTCAGCGGCACTGTCTGCGGTCACCTACAATTTTGGAGAGGTGCAGCAGAGTGTCTGCGGAAGGGGCGTGGGCACATTTGCGTTCACTGTGACACACGCAGATGACCTGGTTTCTGAGTATAAATACGCCTTAAGTAGTAAGCTGCACCAAAGGTAGAAATGGATTCATATGGACATAAAAGTAGTCATTGATATTGTATGAGCCAATTAATATATTCAATCAGTTGGCCAGAATTTATATGTTTGTCTGAGAAGAAACATAAGGGTCAAAGATGTTACCTTCTTTCTGCTCCAGCAGTAGCCGATTAAATGGGAGCCTGCATCCAAGTAGGTCACTTTTTAAATGGACACAATTTACATGCAGCCATTTTAACATTTCCAATGCTGTCCTCATGATGATAATGAGTATATGTGAGGTAACAGGCAGCAATAACAAGCACTATTAGCCTGTAAGAGGAGCACCAATAACAATCTGTCGACCTCTCTTCATCTCTGTGGATTTCCTCTTCTCGGTCACGTCTGTTTGATCTTTAATAAGGTCACTGTCATCAAATGACTCAATGACATGAAAGTGTCTGTGGCAACATGTTACCGCCGAGTGGATGTCAAGAAAAGAAGGACCATCAGTACCATTAAACAAATTGTTCTGTTAAGATGATCCAATAGAATGTCCTTGTTTTTGTGTGCCTGTGTGTTTTGTAAAATTAGCAGTCTACACTTTCAGGGGAGAATGTTTCCCCTTTTAATAATGAATGACTATTTTCTCCAAACAACTCTGCTGATAGCCCCGCCGTGGGAATGATTCAAATTATAGTGTTGCTCTTTGTGCCGCAGTCATAATGGCCCTCATCCTGCAACAGCCTTAAACAATCTGTTGGGTCAACCTTCAAGCAAGGAGGACACATTAAAAAGACATGTTAATAATTAACACATGCATCAAAATAAACATGTTTTGATAAGGAATATTTTATAAAACACACATTTTCCTGACAAAAGTTTTATTCAATATATTTACGTAATGAAAATGGTTAGGATATTAGAATTTATATGCAGCAATTTGCCTCCAAAAACAATATTTTTTTTACTAATAAAGACATAGCTCTTGTCTTTTACTGCTCATACAATCGTGAGGATCGTTTTGTTGCAGGCAAGAGTTGATGGTTTATCAAAGGAAAACGATAACAACTGTTATCTAGTCATCGTGTTAAACATTTTCTAACTAGGATTTACTATAGCTCCACCTTTTTTTTTCTACAGCTCATTTTCTTCTATGTTTTTAAGAATTGAAAAGAAAAAATAGTATTTCTTTTCCAGTCAGTTACAAATAAAAACAAATTCAGCTTAAAACTTTACATTTTGTTAGATATTCCATTTTAGATGAGGCTTGGCTTATTAAAAAGATACCAAGAGATCATGGTAAACTGTTTAGCTGATGAGTTGTTGAAGCTTCTTTAAGGAACGGAAACAGGGGTGGTGGTGGCGATATGGAACACATTGTTTTTCTGAGTACACACAAAGCTCATTTAACAATAGATACATGTAAATCGGAAACATCTGTTGTTAACAGTTAAGACCAGTTGTGGCACACACATTGTTTTTGTTTCAATCATAAACTAATGAAGTACTCACAGAAAGTGAGTCCAATAAGTTTAAAAGCTGAAACATCTTCAAGATCATTTGGAATAAAAAAAAAGCTTCCTGGATGGAACCGAAATGAAAACATAGAAAACAAGGGATGTGCTGGAGGTGCAGCGGTTAGCGCGCACAACCCATGTACAAAGGCCTTACTGTAGTTCTCGACGCGGCCGACACGGGTTCGAATCTGTCCAGTGGTCTTTTGCCGCATGTCTCTCCCCCTCTCGCATACCCCCTGTCAGCCTACTGTTGAAAAAAATGTGCCACTACAGCCGTAAAAAACAAAGTCCAGTGGGGTTTTTTTTTTTTACTTTTTTGAAATCTTAGAGATCGCTGCTCTTAGACTGAGTGCATGTTGTATCAAACTATAACAGCCTTAGAGTTTTTTTCTGTGCCATTTTCTCTAACTTGTTAGATTTAAGTTAAAATCAATTTTCATTCTCATGCAATTGTTTTATCCTAAAGCAATTAATTGCCTCTGACCAGACAAAGCCTGATTAAGCTGAAAGCTTATTAAGTTCAGCAGGTCCAGTGACCAGAAGAGACATTGGTCCTGGTCTACTGGCTGGGGTAAGCATCTGCTACGACTGTCACATGCATCAGTTTGGCTAGAAAAGCTTTCTAATTAGACAATTCATCTCTTATTGAACCAGGAGAGAAATATTCTATTGATGAGCCATCCACTAAACCTTCCACTGTCCAGCTGCTGAACAATTTTACTTATTCAATGTGCCCTATGGAATCCCCCAAAAGCTGATCTGACAATTGTCTTAAAGTTACTTTGCCCAGTCTTTCATAGACAATTAAGTTGCTTGCTTGTATTTAAAGTGAAACCGCCTGCTACGTACCTAGGGGATCCTCCTACATGTATACAGCCCCTCAGCTAAGACTGTACAGTACTTTAGTTCATCCCCCTCCCTTAACTCTTATCAGCATATGCATGATAAGTTTCCCACTGATGCCGCAGTAGGAGTTCTATTGAGCCAACCGGAGATTTGCTGTATGCAGTCACATTCTCAGGGTTTACTACCCATGTGACAGCAACAAGAAAAAAAGAAAACTGAACAATGCAGCTGAGATGAAAGAAAAAATGTTGGCTGGTGGATTCCAAGGCAAATTAAAGATGACGTTCGGTTTATTACGTGGCCCTCCTCAGAGCCAAAGAGAGAAGAACACCACAGAGGTACCATGTGAGCCTGAAATTGAGAAACGTGACTTCTCTTTCACTTTTTATGAAATGCAAATAATCTATCCACTGGGGAATTTTCTCAACTGAAATATTCCCCATGAAATTGGATGTTGTGCACTAACACTTTTTTTGCATAAACTGATGAATGATCAGAGGCAGGATCCACAGAATTATGTTTGTAATGGTTAGCCCCACGATAAAGACTGTTTATTTAGCAAACAAATGAAACATTTTCATCAACCAGACTGAAAATGCCTAACCTACTTGGTGTTTAAGGTGGATAAAATGCAACCAAGACTTTCACAAACCACAGAATAATAGCTCTTCTTTCTCACAATTTAATCAGACAGCTTTTAGGAGTGAGAGGTTGAGATGATTTTATGGTTGTGAAGCATAGAACTGTCACAAAACAACTTAAAGTCCACAAATAGATACATCGGTGAAAGCGAATCAATATGTGGCTTTTCATTACGCTTCCATTTCCTAGTGCCTGTCTGTTGAGAGTGCTGTCAGATAGGGTGGAAATTGAACCTCGCCAAATAACTCTCTAGAAGATGCAACAGGAAAGCAATGACAGTTCCAGAATTACTGTATAGTATTTGTATAGATATGCTTTCTCACATTAACTGACAAGATATGATAATGAGTCTAAAAAGAAAAAAAAAATAGGAAAATTATTTATTGCTGCTGATTAAACAACAACAAATTATGAATGTTGTAATTTACAGTTGTTGCTTTTTTGCCTATTTCAGTTTCATTGACAATTAGCTTGAGGTGGATAGAGGCACTGTCATTTAGAATATGAATAAATACTTCATCAAAGTTAAATAGCCCCACTCGAATGTGTATTACTGACCACTTCCTACCGATGACTAAATGCATGATTAATTGCATGACTAAAAGGAAGAAAAAGCCTTGACCTTAAAACCAGACTTCTGACAATAAAACTGCTAAAAGCTTCCTGATTAACTCCAATTTCAATTATCAGTCAGAGTAGTCGGCAGCGCTTTTTACGAGACTGTTTACTTAAAGGTACTGATTGCCTGGTGGAACAATAATGGGGGTGCTAAAAAAACAAAAAAAAAGACGCATGCTTTAAGTATCATGATCTTTAAAATAACAAATCCTTTATGTTTTTGAAAAAAAATATTAATGGTCTACTAAAGCCAACCTATAAGTAATGGAGTGTTGTCTTCTTAAGAAAGTCAATTTAAAACCGATTTCTGGTAATGTAAGAATACATTGTACATTCATTGGAAGCAATTAACCCACCAAAAAAATGACTGGCAATAAATAAACAGACTAAAACAATCAAGAAATCAAAACAGAAAACAAAAGAATATCATACAACTGTTTATTCTCTTTTGCTGTTGAGCTTTTTCTATCCTTTTTTTTTTTTTAACTTAGATATTTTTCATATTTTTATCCATCATGTGTTTGGAATAAATACTTAAGATGGTAAAGTATAATATATCAATATATTTAACAACAATTGAATTGAACAGTTTCTGTGTTTAGCTCGCCTTCCTTGGACATGATTCATTTTATCTAACCTCTTTCTCATCTGCATTCAACTTAACGTCTATTTCATTTCATGAAACCTTTTCTCACCTCTAGGGAATCTTGCACACTGATTTAATACACCCCGCATTCAACTGATCCAAGGAGGATTTTTTAGAAATATTAATGTAGACAAGAAAACTAAATTTTATAATGCACCAGAACATATGACTAATAGCTTTTAGCAGTTTAGTGTTTGTAGTGTGTGTGCCTCAGATGTACAATTTGTACAAGCTTTTGTTTAAGCTTTTAACCATGGCAGGATGAGTCAGCAGCAAGATTTAGGGAAGTGCAGCCCTTCATGACTAATTATATTCTTGCTTTTTAATTGAGAAGCTGATGAATGCATATCCGTCCGATACATCTGGATAGCCACTCCTGATTGTAACCATACTCTAATTAGTCGGAAAACCCATTCATTGTTTATTATCCATTGTATCTTTGCTTCATTAAAACTCATCTTTATTCAAATTAAATTATGCACTATATTATTGTAATATTTCTTTGAATAAAAGGGAACTAATGGAAAACTGCATTTAAACTTCATTTATGCATATTTGTTGTTTGATAAGAAGCTTGTGTTGATGAACCAACACAGTTCATGGTTGTGAAGCAGAAGCAAAATTGGAAATGACAAAGGATTGGTTTTCTTTTTTGCTTATCTTTGCAAACTTTTCACAAATATGAAAATATTGTCATGCATGTTTATTCAGCCTCTTCCGCTCTGTAACCTCCCAGTCCATCTGGACACATTTAATTCTCAATATGAATCCAGCTGTACTCTGGAGGTCACAGAGGTTGGTTACAGAACATTAGAAAACAAATGGTATCACAAAGACCAAGAAACACAACAGAGAGGTCAGGGATTATGTTTAAAGCAGGGTTGAGTTATACAAATACATCCCAAGTTTTACATCGAGAATGGCATAAAATGACTTTCAATGCATCATCTGAAGATGAAAAGACTGTACCTGAATTGCAAAAAACTCCAAAAGGCCTGGCCACCATCTAAACGAACAGGGGAATATCTCTCAGGGAGCAGATATGAAGCCTATATTAACTGGAAGAGCTGCAGAAATCTACGCTGATTCACTGTTGATTTGTCAACAGTGGATCTGTCAACAGACCAACTATTAGCTATGGGCTTCAGAAATGGCAGACTGTTGTCTTTTGGGAAGAAAACCCAAATAATTCCCATCTGGAGATGGTCACAAACCATGTAGGGAACACAGCATACAATGACACAGTAATACAACCGAAAAAAAAGACCAAAAACCTTTGGGCCAACATTATGTTAAAATGTTACAAACTTTAATAAATGTTTAAATAAATAACTAACACTCCAAAGAACTAGTTTTGCATTTCACTTTGTCTAAGTATGCAGATCTAGATAGCTTTACACTGAGAACACTGAGAACTGTGAAGAATTGTAGTGGCAGGATGATATTTTGGACCTTTTTTCTCTTCAGCATGACAAAGACATGTTTTAGAGTTAATGGAATGGTGAATTGAGCTAAAAACAAATGTGGGTATGAAAAAAGCCAGGGGTAAAAAATACTTATTATAACGATGGAGGTTCACAAACGAAACCTATACTACTTATGCAGCTAAATCCAACCTGCAACCTTTTTTTTTTTAATTATTTTTGGGTTTTTTTTTTATGAAATAAAATGTGATTCAGATGAATATTTCACAAAGGGACAGTTTTTTTTTATGAAATCTGAAAAAAAAAAAGAGCCACAAATGAAAGACGGAAAACAGAATATATGTCTGTGTGTTCAAGAGAAGTTGATAATGACCAGGTTTTGTTTTGTGTTTGAAGAGAGAGGTACATTTCCATATAAGAAGTGTTGCATTAGCCAGCACTTGCTCTGAATTTCTGCTTCCTCTCTTTCCATTCAGAGTAGTTAAGTTGCAGAGTGTGTAGACAGAGAATAATGACGTTGAGCAATCACAACAACTGCCTCCCTAGGAGAGGGCCCTAGGGAGCATTTTTGCAGTATTATGCAGTCAGCCATAACTAAAACATCATTACCACCCCATTCACAGTCCGGAGTAGGACTACAGACTGGAAGCAGAGAGAAGGCGGATGGACTTATGAAGTTAATCACCTTTTTTATCGCTAAAGAAAATCAGCTAGCTATTTTCTCAGGTAACCACAAATTGTTTTATGTTATTTCACATGGTAGAACATCTTAAGGTTACTTTCATTTTCTATGGACGATTCAAAAGAAAGAAACACTGGACGGGAATGCATAAAGCAGCTTATAATGAATGCCTTAAATTTTTTACTTATTTATTTTCTATAATTAGAAAAACACAAAAGTAACAGCATTAAAAATTTTTATAAAATAGTTAAAATATTAACTAAATACAAGCTTTACTGTTAAAATAATTTAGGTTAATTGTTTTACTTAATGTTATATGACCCAACCCTACAATAAGTTTTACAAAAAAAAATAAAATAAAAACAGACAGAAAATCAAAGAACAACTTGGATCTGGTACATCAACAATAGACTTAAATACTGTAGCATAACATTTACAGAGAAATGTACCTACTCACTGGTTTCTGACTCTGGACCTGTGGTTTGACAACTGAAACTTTTGCTTTTTAATTGTTTGGTTCAACATTTTTATGAGTATTCTTTTCATTTTTTTATGTACACCATCAACATTCAAAGTCATTTTATCAATGGTTATGTTAAAAATCTGACAAACAGCTGGAAGCAGTAATGCTATTTAACTAAGATGTTGTTGATTGACTCTTACATCTATAATGAACAGCGCAATACAAATTTAGCCGATGTAATCAGAGTTATGTGTATATGTATATATGTATTAATACAAACTACAAATACAGTATCATTATAAATATCATTTATATATCACAAACATGAGGTACTTTTTCTTGGATTTTATTCATTCAGAGCTATAAAATAACTACCAAGGAGTCTAGCTTACTAAAGCTAACTGGACATGAGGAATGAGGAAAAGTATTGATTTGCACTAAACAGGCCCTTATATTTGTGATGTACCTATACTGATGAAACTTTGTTCGATGATTTTCATTTGAGGTCATATCCTTCATGGTTACATAAAATAACAACAAATTCCATAGGTTTTATTTTGTAGTCTCTTTCACTCTATTCTATACGTTTAAGTAGTGTTTGAGTTGTTTAAACAGTTGCAGAACAGAAATATCATCAGTGCCCTTATTGTCATGGCTGCTATGTTATGACTAATGGGTTAGACCAATGTACCTGCGACTTAAACCTTCATGATGTAAATATGATTAATATGAGTTTGTATATTTTTTCAGAGTCATTGACTTTGGTTTAATTAGAAAAAAATTGGATTTGATAATAACATTCAATAGAAGGCAATGATTTTTATCCAACAAATCTTTAGTAGTAATTACTTATAATATACTTAGTTTTTGCTTTAGATGTAGTTATTTGTTTCCCTAAAACAATCAGTAAAATTATTCTTAAAAAACAAATAAATTGTACAGTTCTAAGCAGCTAAACCTAACTAATTTGTAGTGAAGCACCAATTAGCTGTCAGCCTCCTGTTGAACCATAGACTTTCTCCTGCCAAAAATAAAAAGAAGTATTTAATTATGTACATATAAGGAAAAATAGTCTCTCATTAAAACTATTGCAGATAAACTGAACTGACACGTTAATGAGGAAGCTGTGTTCACGAATGGAAAAACTGGAAAGACTAAAAACTAATGGGCGAAGGAAGGAATAACTGCCAATTTATAATGACAATATAAGCAGCTGAACACTAAAAGCTCCCATTAATAGTAACTAGTGAAAATGTGTTCTGACAGTGCAAGTTAACTTCTTTTAATATTATGACTGACCCAGAGATTAATATTTTACCTTAGTGCATAGGGCCTTATGTTTAAAATGTAAAAATATGAAAAATCAATGATTTTTTGTATTTTCTCTAAAGATTATACATAATTGAACATAATACACCACCCATCATTTATAACATTTCTCCATTTGTTTCAACTGATTACTATTGCCTTCCATTTAAATCATTATTGTATATCACTCCCTTCAATCTTCCTTAAACTGCTTTAGGAAGCACAAAAAAGGTGTTTAACAGCAGTCAATATTGTATATGCTGTATGTTAACAAAGTGCATAGTACAAAGATACATCCCTACAACTATAATCCCCTTCACCCAGTGCATTGTGTACTTCTTCCAGTCTGGGATCAGTGTGTAATGAAGGTTGTAAATCAGCACCTTGGATAGCGCTATGGAGCCCCATGCAAGCCGGGTAGAGCAGTTTCAGTACCTGGGGATGGCGGACAGCGACAACAGCTGACATTCCTTTTTAGTGGAGCTGCCCTGTATTGTACTGATGACTAAACAGAGTAATTCAGGCTGTTGCACGGCTATCTTAGCATAGTTATGATTAAAAGGAAAAAGGCCAAATATGTTAAGAGTGCTTGTGTTTTGAAAAAGTTCTTTTTAGAAATATACTGTATATAACTATATATAACTTGTGAAGACTGATATTAAAAACGTAAAAGATGTGGTAAGAACAGGAGTAGCTGGGCATAAATTTCCTCTAATTTTAATCCCCAGCATGGCTGAGTGCACATGCATGGCAATATCAAAGCATTGAAACAGAAAAAATAAGAAGGAAACGGCTGACAGTTTAAACCTTCTGATGTCTACATGAAGCGGCAGAGCTGATGAGCTACAAGCTCACACAATTTTCAGCACCTTTAGCATTTGCTCAATAAAAGCATGGACGTTAACTTCAAAGCACTGATCAACACACACATACTAAAATCCAGTGGAGCTAAAATAGAAAAAGGACACAAGCACACAATAATGCACCAATCCTGTTAGTTTAACACCTCAGGATGAACCATTAAGGCTTTATGTGAAGCTTGGCAATGTGGCCTAAATGTTTCCAAAGATAAAACCATAATGTCCATGATTATGAACACAATATTGTAATTTGCTTCTATAAAAAAATGAATGATGCCTGCATTGAGTTAAATATTCATGTTTCCAGAGCTGGTCTATTTTTATCATTAAGCCCTCGCAGGTAGAAGAGACTGCATAGTGACTGTTCTCTCATCCGCAACCTGTCAATGCATTCCTTGGAGTTCAGGACTGACAGTGAAAGGAAGGGTTTTGCACAAAAAGGGAGCGGGACGTACGAAAAAGTGAAAATGAAAAAGAGATCAATGTGAAGAGCAGAAGTGGTCCAAAGAGAGGGATACTGTATGTGCAGGGATTTAAAATGTTTTACATTTACTGCACAGGTAATTGCAAGAGATTGAGTCCCGAAGTGACAACCAAATAAATGTTGACAATTACTTCTTATAGGTATTTGATTGTTATTTATTTATTATCATTATAATTTTTTTTTTCAGGGGGAATGCATAGTTTAGTGCTTTTTAACAAGTTGATGTTCAGACAGACCTGAAGAATTGAGCGCGTTCTGGTGTCCCTCACAGCGTAAATAGGCACACAAGCCAGCAGCCTACAGGTTCGTTCCTGAAACACCGCAGAGATTCTTCGGTCGGGGGGCAAGTGAAGGGGATTGGATGGAGGGCTGACTTCTTTGACATGTAGGGGTGAGAGGAACAGCAACGGTTGCTTGCTATCTGTAGGTTTTATATATATATATATATATATATATATATACATATGTGTGTGTTTATATGGAGATCAATTTAGTCTGTTGCCAGGGTATATTTAAGTTGCCATGCAGAATTTAGAGCTCTGCAGTTTAAGGCTTAATTTTTGTTATAGACTGGTGTGTGTGTGTTTGTATGTGTGTGTGTGTGTTTGTGTGTATATGGAAGTGCGTGCATGTGTTGTACACAACTTTAATACCCTTATGCTCACAATCCATGATATGGAGTGTGCACATTACTATTCCTGTCACAACAGCCTTGCAGTAGGAGCAGCAGCAGTAGTGGAGGCAAGCAGGCCATTCACTGATGAAGCTTACATTCACACTTACACATACCAGCGCTCTTCAATCCAGTCAGGTTGCATGTGTGAGCCTTCATTTTGCATATTTTTTTCATAAGCAGGACATATTTTCTTTCTCTCATTGCTGTTGCATTGGCAGAACACTATGTTATGCATCAACATGTCTGACCTCCCTATTTATGTGCCTCTTGATATGTCGGAGTGACGGCATGATAAAACTCATCACTCACCCTGGCTCTGTGCTCCCCCTTCCCCCTCCTCTGTATCGGTCAGATTGTTAAGCATCCCGGCTCCTCTGCGATGCACTTGTTCTGCTGCAGAACGATGTCACCGATTGAGCTCTCGGCAGCTCACACTGCTCTCCACGCACTGTGATACTGCCACAGAAATTGCTGGGAAGCAGCACCTAAAATGTGCCGGCGATCCTCCTCTCTCCTCTTCGATCCTTGCTGCCTGTAGGATGCAACGAAGAGAGGCAACAGCGGATGGAGAGAGGGTTTTTTTTCCTCTCCCTGTGGATCCTCCTCTTGACGTCTCTTCTTTAGCTTGCAAGCGTGACTCTCTCTGTTGCGCTCTCTCTCCAGAAGGAGGAGGAGGATTGGGGAGGAAGAGGGAAGGTGAAGCTGCAGGAGTTTGGTGTATGATAGATTGCCTTAAAGCTGCACATTTTTTTTTTTATTTCCTTCTTTTTCCTTTTTTCTATTTTTTTTCCTATCAACGGTTTTCAGTTTGACTCAATACAACAACATTCTCTCTGAGATGATGATGCTGCTCACTTACTGTAGGTGCCAAGCTGATTGCATATTCAGGCAGTTGTGTGACTTTTCATATATCCAATTCTGCCCTTCCTCTCCGCCTCTTTCTATTCATCACCTCTGTCAGACAAATAAGTGATTGAAGAGGAAGAAGTGATGCAGCTTAAAGAGCGAGCAGGCAGTAGCCTCACCGCTTTTATGCTCCCTATCTACACATTTGCTTTATACTTTGGCTTTTCTTTCATTCTAAATTGGAAAGAGCAATTGCGCCGTCTTCAAACCTAATGTCAAATGCAAATCCATCCTTTTCCTTTAACAAAAGACAAGCCATGACAGCTATGATAAACATGGAAAACACTGTACTCAGATATGCACACACAGATTAATTCAGCAACTGGTTATTTCAGCTCCATCCTTTTTTAGAGCTTCTGGTTCCAGCTGAGAGCACCCGTGCGCTGAATGTCGGCAGTGTAGCTTTGGAGCTCTGGAAATTAGACCATCCTCATTTTGATTAATGCAGATTCAAACTGATATGGTACACGGTGTACTGTGGGCAAAAAGTGTGCAGAATATAGAAAACGCTGCATAATTGTGGTTCAGTGTTTGCAGTAATTGTGATATGGTTCTAAAATGAGGCTACGATAGCAAATAATGTCAGTTATAATCATATTTACATTAGAGCACTGTAAATTACATCATGGAGATGCAGGAATATTTGCTTTGACACCTATGGTCAATGTAACTTATAGTACAGTTATGTTTTAACTGAGATGTATTCTCTTTTCTTGTTCGGTAGCTCTACCATTCTAGGCAAACTTGTTTGCACAACAGTAGGAAACCCTGACAAATTAAATTATAATATTGAGGGTAAAATGATCTTTCGGATTTACAGAGTAGGAGCGTTTATTCCCTAAATTTCCTCCTTATCTTTAAATCATGTAAACTATGGAGAATATACTAAAGCTTCTACCTGATAAGTAAAATATACATAAGCATGATGACAAATGATTCCAATTAATGTTGCAAATGCTTGTCAGTTTAATTTATTTCTGTTTTACCTTGAAGGAATCTCGGCACAATTAAAAATAATATGAAATGTGGTGTCAAATGTGTTATTCATCAAAACTTAGAGCAAATATTTTTAACACCTTCTATAGAGTTTGTTAAAACTTGGTGATCATAAAACTCATTGAATCATAACAAGGTATTAAAAAAAACCCAGACAGATGTTTTAAACATCTGGGTTTATATTTAAAATATGGTTTCCACTCAGATAAATCTCCTTTATATATAAGGAGAAGTGACATTCTGTTCTTATAAGAGGGACCTATCAGAAATATTTGCCCTTTAAAATGAGACTAGGAAAAAGCTTCTTTTGAAAAGATGCTTACTTCGAATTGTTTAAAACAACTACACTCAAACGGCATGTTATTAGATTCACTAGACTTGAAAAATTCACATTTTCTGCGTATTGTTTTCAAAACAGAGAGATAAGCAAGATGTGGATTTTTTTGTGCATTTTTTTTCGATGTGGATCGAAAAAAAAATGCATATTATTCTCAGCAATTAAACTTAGGCATTGCTTTTTTTTTTTTTTTTTGAAAATACAGGATAGGTGAATGAAACGTTTTTTGTTTTGAACAAAGAACTTTTTTATTTTTAGCTTTAGAATTTGTGTTTTGCTTTTAAAAATGAACCATTTAGCAAAATAACTAAATAGCATTTTGCAAAGCCAATACTCCGAATGTGAATTTAGTTAGATTTTTCTTTGTACTTACTAAAAGGATGAAGATGTTTTATTTGAAGGTTTCATTGTTTTATGACCTTGAAAGCTTTCTTGACCTGTGGCAGAACTGTTACAGCTGTGTTTTAAAGTGCTTATATCTACTTGCATGCATGTGCTAAGTTTGAATTCAGTGGCTGTGTCCTCCGAAGGCCAGATACATTGGCCGAATACGTTGTAGTGTGGCACAGTGGCCTTTTCAGATTAGAAGAGTCCTTGTTATGCTGCTGACAAATGCAGCCTTCTTTTTGCCCATTTTGAAGGACATTTAATAAAATACAAGTGTGTGAATAATTCTGTCTGAAATCAATGAAAATAATCGTTTTAAATGGTTATTGAGTCATATATGTAGCAAGTGATATTCAGTTTATTGAAAGCATTTTATTTGTCCCTGTGCAAATGGGTTTAAGCTCAGATTTAAATATATCTGCAGAGTGGGGACCATAAATTTGCCACAATGGTACTCCTGCTGAAGCTCCTTAAAATGTTATAAGCATACAGGACAATTGTGAGAAGTTCCATATCTATTCTTTGCCAGCTTTGTGTTGTAAACTGTCATGGTTGCTAAGTGATGGAGCGTACACTGAGTGAGGGGCGGTAAAAGCTGGAGAAGGCTGGACCTGTTTGAATCCATAGCCAAACTCCTCCGCCGTTAGTCCAAGAACCAAGCCCAGGTAGACCTTGGAGGACGCAGCCCCATCCACGGATGTGCCCACAAGCTGCAACTCTTCCCTTCTATGTGACAGTAAACCCACGTTAAACAGTCAGTGTCTCACTCTTGTTAAAAGTAATATGACCAAAGTTGAGACCCTCTTCAATTTGAAAATTGTGTTTTGTTAAACTATGATTATATTACAAATGCAATTAGTTATATTACAAATGCAATTACTTTCGGAGAACACTTTGGTTTTGCTTTAAGCTTGCTATTAGTTTCTTTTATGTTCATTCTTCGGTCTCTTTTCTCAAATGTATTTATCTTTAGTTTCTTTCATGTGTGGTTTTATTTGTCAAGTCTTTCGAGTTGTTTTCTTCTAGCTCTTATATCATGCTGTTCTGTCTTTTTGTATGTAGTCAGTTCAGTCACATTTAACTGATGCCTCTTTTGTTTTTCATTGCCACTTAATATACAAGTCAGTTCAACTGTGGCTATCCTTGTTTTGCTCCGTCTAACCACTTAAATACCTGTTAACTTTCTTTTAAACTTCACTAGTAAATACTAGTTCCAAGCCTTAACTCTCTGAAAAGCCTGTGCTTTGCCTTTTTCAATTCAATGCCTGGTTTGTTACCCTTATCTGGATATAAGCTTATTTCTACAACACACTTCTGAGCTCAAATTGCTGCTTTAGCCAGGCTGCCTGTAAATGTCTTTCCAGAATCAATAATATTCCTGAAAATCATGGAATAATAGCCTAATAGCCTGGAACTTTGGGCATGAGGACAGTGGGCCATGCCCCCACCCCCGTTGTAAGTCGCCACCTCCAGTTGAAGCTTCTACTACCATGGAAGCAGCTTCTGACAGAACAGAAAAGTGTTGTGCCACTCAGTCCAGGAGCAGTCGGGTCAAGGGCAACATCTTCTCTGACCTCATCTCTGAATTGATTGGTTCACATGAATCACACAGCACATGTCTGCCCCTAAACATTAGAATAAAACAATAGAGAGGAAAGTATAACGACAGTAATTTCAGGGCATTGATGTGCTTCTTGCCCTGCCATGGCATATCCCCTGTACCATTTGACCCTGCCAGGTCACACTCCAAGCCAAGGAGGACACATCTGCCCCCCTTCCCCATAACATACAAAATGTCCCACCACTGGGACAGGGGCTGGGGGAAATGACACGTGACTTCAGGCCATTAGTGCAGACCATGCTGGATCTAGTTACTGCCGGTTTGGCCAAATTTGAAAAGGCTAGGAACGTGGCACTGGATGCAGCTGTAAGCATGCTCAGAAGGTGTAAATACACAGCAAAGTGCAATACCCTGCCACCTCATATCTCAGAGAAGCAGGCTTAAAATACTTCTGGCTCACTCCAGCAAAGGGAAAGCGGTAATCGAGATGGAATCCAGGGCAATGACCAACACAACTGTTGGCTGAAAGGGAGTGACAGTGTCCTTATTTATGTTCACCAGCAGGTCCTAGTGATCCACATGACAAAAACCATTTGATTATCCTGGACTGTCTGGGCATGGAGCATGGTACATATCAGTCATCCAACTAGGGTGGGGGACCCACTCCTCTGCTTGAAAAGGGGAGAGAGTCACAGCCACAAACCAGGTGAATACCAAGGAAGAAAGCCAAAAAACAAATATAAGAATATATTTACTTGAATCTAAAGCTCATATATTATCATGCCGATAGTAAAATTCTACTCCTACTTAAAGTTTATGTAAACTACTGATACATAATGGATTAGTTGATGTCATACCTAATGTTGCTGACTCTGGTTGAGTATTATCACTTGATTAATCTTTTTCTCATATTAAATAGTATAAAATAATTAAGAAAAGTATCTTTAGTTCATGCCAACAATTTAAGCAGAGCCCAAAGCGGATGCACCATCAAGACTCAGTGACCTGTTAGCACCCAAATATTTTAACTCAACAAGAAAATGAACACCCAATTCAATAAACAACATTCAAATTTAGCATATTTTAAGGAGTACAAAGGTTTAAGTATAACTTGTTAAGAAAAACATCTCTATAGGTATATGGATATATAAATACAACAATCTATAAAGACACATATTTTCATATATACAGTGCATTCTAAATGATTATTTCAGATAATTATTATGTTATTATCTTTGTTAGGTTTACCATGACTTGTACAATTTTAATTTTCAACCTCTTGGCCTTCTAAAATGTGCTAGCAGTCCTTTGTGACAAAAAGAAAGTAGAAGAGCATGTGAAGTCATAGACGGCACGTGCTGCTGCTGCAATACTGCACTGCCACTGCAGCTGCTCCCATTTCCATACACAATATAGAGAATGTAATTATCTCTGCCTATGTATGTGCAGGTGTACATAGCAACAAAAACCAAATGCAGCCACTATGTTGGTACTCACAAATTGATATTAAGTGCAAGTTAGCTGACTCATACAAAAATATACATTGCCTCAAACAAGCTGACATCAACATAGTGCCAAATCTCTGTAATATTCTTTGATTAAGATGGACATGAGGCCAACAATCAGCCAACAGTAAATCTATAATTCTCTGCATTACACGGCTGAGCAATGTTAGATCCCTCTGATTATATTTGACCTGCAATTCATTGCTTTGATCAACAGATCAATTTAAGGGTCTTTACAGAATAAACTTTGCCTTAGACAGAAAAAACTTGAACCAGTCTATCTGTATGATCTAACCCTCTTTGTTAAGTGTTTTGGGATGACATGTGTTGTAAATCTTTGTCGTGCAAAAAAACTTAATTGAATTTAAAGTATTTACCGGTACATAAATTATGAAAAAAGCTGTCTCCATAACAGCACAAATAAACTAACCCTACCATCAAATCTTAGTATTTACTAACCCATAATATAGATTTGTTTTTACAAAGTTATAATCCATTACTTTTTGGGCATCCTTTAATAATAATAATCACTTAAAAGAAACAACAAAAGAGAATAGTGAAAAATATAGGGGGTTGAGTGGAGCAAAGAAAAAAAATGTAAAGAAGAGAGATTTTTAAAAGCGCAATCAAATGTATTTGTGGTAGATATTCTATGCAGATATAGCATAAATACACAGCAAATGAAAAATGGGATGTGCTTATGTAGAGTCATAGAAAGACCTGAAAACGCTTTACACTACATTTAGTCATTCACACAGACATTGTACACGCTCATGGTGGTAAGCTACATTGTTGCCACAGCTGCCCTGGGGCAGACTAACACAATGGAGGCTGCCATGCATTTGGCATTCTCTGATCAAAAGCAGCAACCAAGGTGGGTAAAGTGACTTGTGTCAGGACACAATAACTGAGCAGGAAAGAGGAAATGAATTAACTAAAGAGATAAGTCGCGGGTTGCAGACGAGGAGTCTAAACTGATCAAACCACAGAGTGCCTTGCGAAAGTACTCGCCCCCCTTGAACTTAATGACTTTTTGTCACATTTAAGGTTTCAAGCAAAAATGGAAGAATAAACAACTGGGACACAATTGAGAAGTGGAATAAAATATATTAAACTTTTTTAACAAACAAAAAAACTGAAAAATTGGGCGGTATGTCTCTATCAGTTGTGCACATAGAGAGACCATTTCTCAGTTCACAAGAATGCAGTACAGACTCGTGTTCTCGCCAAGTATGTTCTTGACAAGAACACAGAAAAATATTGACTCAGGGAGAACAAGAGCACATAGAATACATCTGATTCAACAGATGATTACTCATGACATCACCACATTCATTCGTGGGTTGCCTTTCAACCCAAACTTGCCCCCAATTCCTCACAGCCTCGTCCATATGTTGACCCCCAGCTAGTTTGTGATTGTCCACCTTGCGTTGTGGCGGGGAATAACATAGAGCAGAACAGGCTTCAAAATTGGGCATAAATAAAAAATATCTCCGACAAGCTCACTGCGACACACTGCTGCCAGGAGTATAACCAGCCCTCAAGCCTATAGCAGCATAACTATAGAGATAGCTCTGGGTAGCCTGAACCACTCTAACTTTAAGCTTTATCGAAAAGGAAAGTTTTTAGCCTAACCTTAAAAATAGACAGGGTGTCTACCTCACAGACTAAAACTGGTGTTTGGTTCCACAAGAGAGGAGCCCGATAACTAAAAAATATGCCTCCCCTTCTACTTTTAGAAATTCTAGGAAGGACTAGTAAACCTGCAGATTGGGACTGAAGTCCTCTGTTAGGAACATAAAGAACAATCATATCTCTAATGTAAGATGGAGCTTGGTCATTTAAGCTTTTATATGTGAGAAGAAGGATTTCAAATTCTATTCTGAATTTAACAGAAAGTCAATAAAGATAAGCTAGAATAGGAGAGATATGATCTCTCTTTTTAATTTTCATCAGAACTCTGGCTGCAGCATTTTGCTGAAAGCTTTTAACTACAGTTTGTGGACTTCCAGATAGTATAGAATTACAATAGTAAAGCCTTGAAGTAAAAAATACATGAACTAGTTACTCAGCATCACCCCTGGACAGGAGATTTCTAGTTTTTGCTATATTCTGCAGATGAAAGAATGAAATTCTAAAAACCTCTTTAACATGGGATTTAAATGTAAGGTCCTGATAAAAAATAACACCAAGATTTTTTACTTTATTATCTGAGATCAATTATTCCCATCCAATTTAAGTGAGGAAATGATTGAACCCAGTGTATGCCACATTTCTGTTGTTGGTTTAGTTGTTTCAAATTGTATTCTAATCCAGTACCAAAAAATATCTGGTGGGACACCTTCAAATTTTTTAAAACTTTTTTACTATTCAAATAACACAACATTTTTAATGACTAATAATCTTTGCCCATGGCTTTTCAGACAACAAAAAAATAGGTAAAACTATAACATTAATACATGGGGTAAACAAATACATTGTATTATTGCTCCATTAACTCTGGTTTTATAGTAAATACATTGCTTAACATAGATTTTTTTGCTATTTACAACACTTTTTTAAACTGTCATTATTGCTGTTCAGTTTTTCACAGACTCTTATTCTGTGCACATACTGCTGACTCATCCAAGCTTTAAAAGGGCCCTCTTAATAACATGGCTTGTTGACAACTTATCAGTATCCTGCCCATAAACACAATTGTGTTATTGGATTAGCCGAAACCCTTACAACATCAGGACAGGGACCAAAGGAATTCTAAGGTACTGGATGAAAAATAAAACATACAACCTAAAACAGGAAAGGAAAAAAAAACACAGGTGCTTATCTTACAAAAAATACATCTCTTTAGGAGTGTAAAATACATTATACACATGATCAGAAACTCAATTTGTGTAAAAGCAGTTGACAGGGTGGTGATAGCAACAATGTAGATATATGGTTCCTGTTTTCCTGATGTTGTTTCTTTGCATAATTAAGTACATGTAACCAGGCTGTTAAGGTTAGTTGTTTATTTCATAGGAAGACTAAATATTCAGTCAAAATAAACTGTTTTAAATTGTTAAATGCTGGCTCCAATGTATGAAAGCTGTTGAATAACTCCCAGTGGAAGATGGGCTGCATAAAATCTGCTGATTAATGCTTAACTAAATGAAGCTCCTCTACAAGGCTTGCTTTGATCAAGAGCTTACTGATAAAGCAGGGACACTTCCACAATGCCTTTAGAAATGACAAGGGAGAGAGGATATTTAGTTTTGCTGCTTGAGTTGGCACAAAAATACTAACCTTTAAAAAGGAATTAGATGTTAAAAAAGAAAGCAGGCCAGATATTAGGAACGATTTGAACAGAAAAAAGGGAAATCAGCTATCCAGTCTGTTTCAGCACTTTTTTGGACAAAAAGGATTTGAGGAATTTTGATGGTAAATATAACATCAGCTCATTTTACTGACAGATTCCAGTGTTGTACACATACAATTTGTCCCACAATATTGTAAAAAAGAAACTATACCCACTTAAGATTCTAGTTGCTGAAATCAGATATTTACCTTTACCTTTTAGTAAAAGTTTAGATTCAGGAGGACTGTCATCTTAAAACATAGTAAAGATGCAGAATTAAACTGATGCTACTGACTTGTATTGCTAGCAATATTACCCTTCATTATTTTTACTGGAATAAGCACATCTGGCCGTTTTTCACAGTTATAGCTAGATGAGAAACCCTACATTCAGGCAAGTTGAGAGCCGTATAAGGAAAATAGTTATTTCTGTAAAAAAGTTAGTAGTTAGCAATTAATAGACCTACTGTGTAGGTCTATTAATTCCTCTATAATTTGACCTCCTATTAAGCAAGAAAGCTTCAGCAAATGCAATGATCTAAAGGTGAAAAAAAAATAGTTTCAATTCATTTAGGGTTTTGTATATACCCTTGAATATTATCATAGCGTGTTATTATTATAGCATATATGCCAAAACATTAGAAACTATGTATTTAATGAAACCACACAAGCTGTACCAACTCAGTGAATTTGCAGCAATCTCCTTTCTTCGCCAAGCATATGGTGACAGTGGACAGTTAATTGCAGTTAACCATGCTTCTGCAAAGCATGCATCTGGCAGCAGTAAAAGCAGTACCTAGAGTAGCAGAGCTTTGTTAATGTTAAAATGAAGAAAGCTCTTAGGAAAGGTAGAATTACAATCAACATGCATCAGGTTTAATCTCGTCTACTCTGCTTAACATGTTCTTTCTATAACTTTCTGTAAATCGGTAACAGGAAGCCCTGTCTTTGTCACGTATATAATTATTTAAAAAAAGGAAGAAAATCAGACTGACATTTATTTTCTCTATAATTGTTATAATTGTCATCTCAAGGCACCTTACAGAGACAATTCAATCAGATCAGTCAGTCAGATTAAAAAATCTTACATCAATATTGTCCTTGTCCTCCGCATCAGTCAGACACAGTCCATCTTTTGTAGAACGGAGAGCCTGAATGTCTTAGAAACCATTTTTTTTGTATCATTTGTTTAACAAATTGTTATTTTTTTATTTTTTTTTAGAAGGAGTAAACCTTTTGTTTTTACTGATTATTTTTCAAACTGAGAGATTTGATACAATGATGATTTGGTGCAGATAAACCATTTCTGGAGGAGTTCATGAATGCAAGCATTGCAAATGTCCAGCCTCTACAACAAAATAAAATCCCAACAGAACTCGATTCCAAGCAGACTGGTACCAGAGCTTCACACTACAACACATTGTTTCAGTGAACAGTGCATTGTGCTCAAGCTGCTTCAGATACCATAGATGAGATAGAGGAAGGACAAACTGTTCCAACCTGCAGCCTCAGTGACAATGCCTCGTCTCCTCTTGCGGATTCCTGGCTCGCTGCCAGATTGTTATGGTCTGTCTGTGCACCTTCAGTCGTTGACAAGGGCATGCTGCATTTTACACTTTTTGGCAGCGCAAAAAAACAAAACAAAACACAAGATATAGGCACACACTTAAACTTGAAGTAGAGATAAAGACAACACAGAATTCCCAAGCTAACTAAATAATACCCTTTTAATACATTTTGTAAACATTACAACAGGAATCAGTTTGTATGACTAATAAACAGAACTAATACACTATTTGATCCAAAAAAACTAAATTGTGTTTGCTTCACATAAACACGCAATTTCATAATGTTACTATTTAAATGAAGATTAAATAGAGCTAGATACTGTACAGCTGTTAGTTACTATAAATACATCAATACATATTTATAAGGTCTATATAATTAAGATTAGTAGCATTAGTATTTTTTTGTTGTTTTCATTAAATATAACAGCACCCTAAGCCAAATCTTTAATGAAGTGGAACTAAACAAAATTTAAATAAGTCAGTTTATCATCAAACCAGCGGTGATTGGCACATAGTCTTAAAAAAATATAGAATGGTGCCAGAATAAAACTGAAGCAGTTGTGTTGAAGAGTTCGGCTTGATTAGATTTTAGTTGTGCTTTACTCTCCCTCTCTCTCACCTGTTATTTGATTAGAGTTTGCTCGAAGAACAATCTAATTATCTCCTACAACAAGCAGAATGACAAACATAAACATATTTCTACACATGCATGCAGAAACAATGCTCTATGGGCTACTTTTAATAAAATGCTTTTTTGCAATTGTTTTTGCAAGTGTACAAAACCTACGCTTGGGGAGGAGATAATATATGTTTATTATATATTATGAGACACCCTAAGAGGGTGAAAGAAAATTCCCCGAATTATCAAAGATATTCAGCAGAGATCGAGTAGGTTGTGCAATACTGGCCACAGCAATGCTATGTAAAATGTAACTCCTTATCTGTAATATTTTCCTCCAAAAAGATTGTGATCTGGACTCAAAGTGCCCAGAGAGCTGCTCTGATTTAGAGACTGTGTTTCTGAAGAAGAGGAGGAACTCCCATTGGGCCTCCTGGAGTTTGTGCATCAATTTTTTCTTTCTCTTTTTGTTTTATTCGTTTGCTTGAAGGTCAGGTATTTATATTTAAATATCCAATTAAAAATCGTACACTTGTTGTGCTTTTAGTGTTTAAGAACTTGAAATTCTAATGTAAACAAAGTGCTGGAAACCATAAATTCAGTCAAATTACCATTTTATAAATTCCATTATCAATTATTTCCCATAAATACACATATTAAACATTTTGATACAATGCAATACCTTCGGTATATTGGCAACCTGACAAAAAGAAAAAATAGGAAAAGGAAAAAAAAAGAGCTGCACAATTAACCATAGTCAAGCTCTAGCAGCAAGGATAACATCACCCAGTGTTGTTGAGAGGAGAGTTAACATGTCTGAGGTGTCATAGAATTGCTTGTGTTGTGTTAAGACCTGCAGCACCAGCAGAAGTTGTTGGCCCTCAGAGGAGCTGTCAGTAATTAATCTGAGAATAGCTGGGCAGTCCTGAGAGATGAGCCACAACATTTGACAAGGCTTTGATTGCAAGAAAGGCATCACGATGCAACAGCGATTCTTGTAGCCTCGGCAAGCGGAACAAGGAGATCAAAGTGGCTGAGCAATGTTTCGACACAACACAGCAATAACCTTTTCCTTTTCCCAAACATATTTACCTGATAAGGCCACAGATTGTTATGTTTCTAACACCATAAGGATTCTTCATACTGTGCTTACCTCTTCTTTCTAAGTCTCTGACCCAAGTATTAGCTCAGCTTGGGAAACTGTATATTAAGTTTTTTCATGTCAATATAATGCTTTCATCGATACTTCAAGCAACTAGGGCTGAAATAATTAATCTAATTAATCGTAATTAATTGAT